>NC_043025.1:5991707-5999207 GCF_006345805.1 Octopus sinensis
ATAGATATATACATACATATATATTTATATATATATTAGTTCTGTGGTAGCTAAGGCAATTAGAAGCATGAAGACAGGGAAAGCCCCAGGCCCATCAGGAATCACTGCAGAGATGCTCAAAATGTCTGGTAGTGTCGGCTATAGCCTAGTCACCCATATAGTTAATCAGGTGATGCACAAAGGGGTCATACCCAATGACTGGTGTAGCAGTATAATAGTCAACTGCTACAAAGGTAAAGGTGATGCCCTAGATACAAATAACTACAGAGGTATCAAGCTGTTGGACCAGGTGATGAAGGTTACGGAGAGGGTCATAGCCCAACTAATTAGAGAGAGAGTTAGTTAGATGAGATGCAGTTTGGGTTTGTGCCAGGGAAAAGTACTACTGATGCTATATTCCTGGTAAGGCAGCTGCAGGAGAAATACCTAGCCAAAGATAAGCCCCTGTACCTGGTTTTGTTGACATGGAGAAAGCCTTCGACAGGGTCCCCGATCCCTTATCTGGTGGGCAATGAGAAAACTAGGGATAGATGAATGGTTAGTGAGAGCTGTGCGGGCCATGTATAGGGACGACGCTAGTAGGGTGAGGGTTGAAATGAGTACAGTGAAGAATTCGGGTAGAGGTAGGGGTCCACCAAGGCTCAGTACTCAGCCCCCTCCTATTTATCATAGTCCTCCAGGCAATAACGGAGGAATTCAAGACAGGATGCCCTTGGAGCTCCTCTATGCTGATGACCTGCTCTAATTGCTGAGTCGCTATCAGAACTGGAGGAGAAGTTTCAGGTGTGGAAAACAAGGATTAGAATCGAAGGCCTCAGAGTCAATCTAGCTAAAACCAAAGTCGTAATCAGTAGGAAGGTAGACAAATCACAAACACCTTCAGGTAGATGGCCCTGCTCGATCTGTAGAAAAGGTGTAGGTAGAAACTCTATAAGATGCACCAAGTGTAAGCTATGGACACATAAGAGATGCAGCAATGTCAAAGGAAGGCTAACTAGGAAGATGGTTTTTGTATGTGGCAGATGCTCAGGAACAATAAACACTGAAAATGCTCTGAGAACCAACTTCCGTCACTTTCCAGGGAGAGAAAAACTAGAAATAGTTGATAGTTTCCGTTACCTAGGTGACCAAGTCAGCAGCGGGGGCGGGTGTGCTGAAAGTGTAAAACTGCTAGAGTAAGAATAGCTTGGGCAAAGTTCAGAGAGCTCTTACCTCTGCTGGTGACAAAAGGCCTCTCGCACAGAGTGAAAGGCAGACTGTATAATGCGTGTGTACAAAAAGCCATGCTACATGGCAGTGAAACATGGGCCGTGACTGCTGAGGATATGCATAAGCTCGCTAGAAATGAAGCCAGTATGCTCCGATGGATGTGTAATGCCGGTACTCACACTCGGCAGAGTGTAAGTACCTTGAGAGAAAAGCTGGACTAAGACGCATCAGTTGTGGTGTGCAAGAGAGACGTTTGCGCTGGTATGGTCATGTGGCGAGAATGGATGAAGATAGTTGTGTGAAAAAGTGCCACACCCTAGCGTTGAGGGAACCTGTGGAAGAGGCAGACCCAGGAAAACCTGGGACGAGGTGGTGAAGCAGACCCTTCGAACTTTAGGTCTCACTAGAGACCGAGAACTCTGGAAGTGTGCTGTGCGCGAGAAGACCGGCAGGACAAGTGAGTCCACAACCCGTGGCCTTCTACATGGGATGGAGCCAGCCTACGTATGCATACCTTCCCTTCTTGGGACACAAAACTCTACTTGTGAAGACGTGTTGAGGCAAGTGAGGATCAGAATCGAAATCGATCAATGGAAATTGCGGATGTGCTACCAGTGCCGGTGGCATGTCGAAACTCTGCTGTGTGAAGACCCATTGAGGCAAGTGAGGATCAGAATCGAAATCGATCAATGGAAATTGCAGATGTGTTACCAGTGCCGGTGGCATGTAAGAGAACTTTCCGTTTCGCGACCGTTGCCACACTGCCCGTTTTGTGTCCGTTGCCAGCCTCGCCTGGCCCTCGTGCCGGTGGCACATAAAAAGCACAATCCGTTCGTGGCCGTTTGCCAGCTCTGTCTGGCACCAGTGCGGGTGGCACATAAAAAGCACCCAACACTCACGGAGTGGTTGGCGTTAGGAAGGCCATCCAGCCGTAGAAAAAACTGCCAGATTTGACTGGGCCTGATGAAGCCTTCTGGCTTCACAGACCCCAGTAGAACCGTCCAACCCATGCTAGCATGGAAAACGGACGCTAAATGATGATGATGATGATGATGATATATATATCTATACAATATGTTACATTACTCGGTAGTCAAGATAAAACTCTGAGTATATATATACATATATATATACATATATAGATATACATATATATATAGTCAAGATAAAACTCTGAGTATATAGATACATATATATATACATATATAGATATACATATATATATATATATATATCTATATATATACATATATATGTATACTAGCAGTATCGCCCGGCGTTGCTCAGGTTTGTAAGGGAAATAACTATAAAGCATTTTTAGAGAGTTATAGCCAAAAAGTAGCAAAAAATGGAAAAAATGATGGTAAATTTTTTTTTGAGATTTAAAAAAGGTAGAGTTGCGTCCCATAGACAGTTTGTGGTTCGTATTCCTGATTCTCGACCCCATGTCGAATTTATCGATTTTTTCAGAACTGGGGGAACTTTTCAAAATTTCGCGCTGCGTTAGTTTTGAATTATGACATTGGGCTATGTGTGTGTCAAGTTTCATCAGAATCGGTTGAAAGCCGTGGTCAGGGTGAGGGTACAAGCAAACAGACACACAGAAACACGCACAGACAAACTGCCGTTTATATAGAGAGAGATACCAAATCCACTCACAAGGCATTGGTCGGCCCCGGGCTATAGCAGAAGACACTTGCCCAAGATGCCACGCAGTGGGACTGAACCCGGAACCATGTGGTTGGTTAGCAAGCTACTTACCACACAGCCACTCCTGCACCTATTTTCCTTGTATTTTTTTTTTTTTTTTACCAATTTTGTTATAACGATGTTGGTGTGTGATGAAAGTAATAGCTCCCGCCCGTGCCAGTGGCACGTAAAAAGCACCAACCGATCGTGGCCGTTTGCCAGCCTCGTCTGGCACCTGTGCAGGTGGCACATAAAAAGCACCCACTACACTCACGGAGTGGTTGGCGTTAGGAAGGGCATCCAGCTGTAGAAACACTGCCAGATCAGACTGGGCCTGGTGCAGCCTTCTGGCTTCCCAGACCCCAGTTGAACCGTCCAACCCATGCTAGCATGGAAAGCACCCACTATACTCACGGAGTGGTTGGCGTTAGGAAGGGCATCCAGCTGTAGAAACACTGCCAGATCAGACTGGGCCTGGTGCAGCCTTCTGGCTTCCCAGATCCCAGTTGAACCGTCCAACCCATGCTAGCATGGAAAGCGGACGCTAAACGATGATGATGATGATATATATATATATATATGGAAAGATAGATAGATAGATTTATACACATACATTTACATATATATATCTATATATATATTTATTCATATATATATACATATATATACATACACACACATACATAATACATATATACATATGTGTATATATATGTATATATATACATATAAATACACACACATACATACATACATACATATATATACATATATATATATATATATATATATATATAAGTATATATATATACTTATACATATACACACATGGGTAGGTGTCTTTCACTATAGCCCCGAGCTGACCGGAGCTTTGTGATTGAATTCGGTAGGTGGAAGTTACTGCCGTGTGTGTATATGTGCGTGTAGGTGCTTGTGCCTCTCCGAAAGAGAGAGAGGTATATACAAGGTGCATTCCAGACGTTTTGAGACTTTTCCAGAAGAGACATTTGTTAATTTCAAAGAAGTGAAAAACTCTAATTCCCTTCTAAGGTACTTAATTTATCGACCCCGAAAGGATGAAAGGCAAAGTCGACCTCGGCGGAATTTGAACTCAGAACGTTGTGGCAGACGAAATACTGCTAAGCATTTCGTCCGGTGCGCTAACGTTTCTGCCAGCTGGCCGCCTTGACAACCGATGCTGGTGTGCTTACGTCACCATAACTTAGCAGTTCGGCAGAAGAGACCAATAGAATAAGTACTAGGCTTACAAGGAATAAGTCCTTGGGTTGATTTGCTCGACTAAAGGTAGTACTCCAGTATGGCCACAGTCAAATGACTGAAACCAGTAAAAGAGTAAAAAAGATTATTTTCAAAATTAATTAAGCCAAAACCTGTATATTTCAACAGAAATATCCTCGTCATATGATTTAGCTTCCAGATGTTTCCATCATGTTTGTCTTCACCCTTTTCATGCCAACCCTCATGAGACCACCTCTGCTTTTATAATATATCCTTCCTGTTATGAAGTGATTTAAATTAAAACCTTCTGACAAGAAAATTTCATGTTAATTTATGTTCCAGACACCCACTTGGGGAGGACTAGTGAATTACATTGACCCCAGTGTTCCACTGGTTCTTAATTCATCAACCCCAAAAGTATGAAAGGCAAAGTCGACCTCAGTGTAATTTGAACTCAAAACATAAAGATGAACAAAATACAGCTAAGTATTTTGCCCAGCGTGCTAACGTCTCTGCCAGATCACTGCCTTGCACCTTTCACTCAGCTATAGAAATTGTATATATATATATGTATATATATATATCATTATTTAGCGTCCGCTTTCCATGCTAGCATGGGTTGGACGGTTCAACTGGGGTCTGTGAAGCCAGAAGGCCTTACCAGGCTTCAATCTGATCTGGCAGTGTTTCTACGGCTGGATGCCCTTCCTAACGCCAACCACTCCGTGAGTGTAGTGGGTGCTTTTTACATGCCACCAGCACGGGGGCCAGGCGAGGCTGGCAACGGCCACGAACGGATGGTGCTTTTTACGTTTCAGGGTATTTGCCCCTTATCAGTGCCTAGCAGCCGGACTGCAAGCATGGTAGAACCAGTGTAAAGATGACAGGAATGATATTTTGATTTCTCTGCTGCAACAATGGTCTTATAGATCCACTAAAAGCAGCCCGGAGTTACTTTATTCTTTTCTACTCAAGGCACAAGGCCCAAAATTTTGCGGGGAGGGGGCCAGTCAATTAGATCGACCCCAGTATGGAACTGCTACTTAACTTATTGACCCCGAATGGATGAAAAGCAAAGTTAACCTCAGTGGAATTTGAACTCAGAACGTAAAGACAGACAAAATACTGCTAAGCATTTCACTCAGTGTGCTAGCATTTTTTATTTCTTTATTGCCCACAAGGAGCAACACATAGAGGGGACAAACAAGGACAGACAAATGGATTAAGTCGATTGTATTGACCCCAGTGCGTAACTGGTACTTATTTAATCGACCCTGAAAGGATGAAAGGCAAAGTCAATTTTGGTGGAATTTGAACTCAGAATGTAGCGGCAGATGAAAAAACCGCTAAGCATTTCACCTAGCGTGCTAACGTTTCTTATTTCTTTATTGCCCACAAGGGGCTAAACATAGAGGGGACAAACAAGGACAGACAAATGGATTGAGTAGAATATATCGACACCAGTACATAACTGGTACTTATTTAATCGACCCCGAAAGGATGAAAGGCAAAGTCGACCTCGGCGGAATTTGAACTCAGAATGTAGCGGCAGATGAAAAAACCGCTAAGCATTTCGCCCAGCGTGCTAACGTTTCATATTTCTTTACTGCCCACAAGGGGCTAAACATAGAGGGGACAAATAAGGACAGACAAATGGATTAAGTCGATTGTATCGACCCCAGTGCGTAACTGGTACTTATTTAATCGACCCCGATACAATGAAAGGCAAGGTCGACCTCGGCAGAATTTGAACTCAGAATGTAGCGGCAGATGAAAAAACCGCTAAGCATTTCGCCTAGCACGCTAACGTTCCTTATTTCTTTACTGCCCACAAGGGGCTAAACATAGAGGGGACAAACAAGGACAGACAAATGGATTGAGTAGAATATATTGACACCAGTACATAACTGGTACTTATTTAATCGACCCCGAAAGGATGAAAGGCAAAGTCGACCTCGGCGGAATTTGAACTCAGAACGTAGCGGCAGATGAAATACCGCTAAGCATTTCACCTAGCGTGCTAACGTTTCTTATTTCTTTATTGCCCACAAGGGGCTAAACATAGAGGGGACAAACAAGGACAGACAAATGGATTAAGTCGATTGTATCAACCCCAGTGCGTAACTGGTACTTATTTAATCGACCCCGAAAGGATGAAAGGCAAAGTCAATCTCGGCGGAATTTGAACTCAGAATGTAGCGGCAGACGAAATACCGCTAAGCATTTCGCCTAGCACGCTAACGTTCCTTATTTCTTTACTGCCCACAAGGGGCAACACATATAGGGGACAAACAAGGACAGACAAATGGATTAAGTCGATTGTATCAACCCCCAGTGTGTAACTGGTACTTATTTAATCGACCCTGAAAGGATGAAAGGCAAAGTTGACCTCGGCGGAATTTGAACTCAGAATGTAGCGGCAGATGAAAAAACCGCTAAGCATTTCGCCTAGCACGCTAACGTTCCTTATTTCTTTACTGCCCACAAGGGGCTAAACATAGAGGGGACAAACAAGGACAGACAAATGGATTGAGTAGAATATATCGACAGCAGTACATAACTGGTACTTATTTAATCGACCCCGAAAGGATGAAAGGCAAAGTCGACCTCGGCGGAATTTGAACTCAGAATGTAGCGGCAGATGAAATACCGCTAAGCATTTCACCTAGCGTGCTAACGTTTCTTATTTCTTTATTGCCCACAAGGGGCTAAACATAGAGGGGACAAACAAGGACAGACAAATGGATTAAGTCGATTGTATCAACCCCCAGTGTGTAACTGGTACTTATTTAATCGACCCTGAAAGGATGAAAGGCAAGGTCGACCTCGGCGGAATTTGAACTCAGAATGTAGCGGCAGATGAAATACCGCTAAGCATTTCACCTAGCGTGCTAATGTTTCTTATTTCTTTATTGCCCAAAAGGGGCTAAACATAGAGGGGACAAACAAGGACAGACAAATGGATTGAGTAGAATATATCGACACCAGTACATAACTGGTACTTATTTAATCGACCCCGAAAGGATGAAAGGCAAGGTCGACCTCGGCGGAATTTGAACTCAGAATGTAGCGGCAGATGAAATACTGCTAAGCATTTCACCTAGCGTGCTAACGTTTCTTATTTCTTTATTGCCCACAAGGGGCTAAACATAGAGGGGACAAACAAGGACAGACAAATGGATTAAGTCGATTGTATCAACCCCCAGTGTGTAACTGGTACTTATTTAATCGACCCTGAAAGGATGAAAGGCAAGGTCGACCTCGGCGGAATTTGAACTCAGAATGTAGCGGCAGATGAAATACCGCTAAGCATTTCACCTAGCGTGCTAACGTTTCTTATTTCTTTATTGCCCAAAAGGGGTA
>NC_043025.1:6003357-6013357 GCF_006345805.1 Octopus sinensis
GATTAACTAAATGATTTCCATTTCTTATTTTAAACGTGGCAATCCTCTTGAAAAAAAATCATTGTTCATTGTCCGGACGTGTTGAGGTGTGGGTTATGCCGAAAGCTGTTGTCAGGTACACGAAGAGTACAGCTGTCGACTGAGTCGATTACAAAATTGACCCACGGATTTCTCGTGAATGAAGGTAAGTTTCGTTTTCTCGTTGTAGTAGCAATTGCGAAAGAGGTGATATGGAAGACGAGAGTGAAAGGTTACAGTCAGGCAAGTTCTCTCTGCCTGGTTGATGAATTATTTCATCTTTCACCTGAAAGGAAGATAGGGCTGGAGAGAATATCCTGATAGGAGAGGTATGAAGAACGATGGAAAGATGTGGCACGGAAGTGCGAGTGAAAGATACAACATAAATGTAATACCAAGCGCAACCAAAGTATCAGTGGGGAGGGGGGCTCGTGGGTCCGAGCTAAACCGCACCCACTCCACCTGTAATGTCTTCCGGTCTGTTTCATCATTCGATTTTGTGATATTCTTGTAATTTCATGTTATTTTAAATCCGATTTTTTGTAAAAACATCCGTATGTGACCCCACATCAGATTGTATTGTCCCCTCTATGTTCGCCCCTGTGGGTAGTAATAAAATCAACTGAATACTCGTCATGTAGTGCCTTACTGCTTTCTGCTGGATAAGGAACCCTGAGGAAGGAGGGCTGAATTTCGAATATCGTACAACAAACGGCTGCAGGTTAGTAAAAAAAATTTAATCGCCTCTTTCAATTTAGGTTTTCATTTTTCATGTTTTTATTTGTATTTCATTGTTATGTTTATATTGGGTTGTCCGGAAAGTTCGTTCCGATTTTAAAGAAAATACATGGTCACTAAATACTCTTCCCAGAATTGGGGTGGTTTCAAGGCAAATAATTCATCAAGGTATCTTTTTACGTCATCTAAGGAATTGAAATTTTCACCATTAAGACTATTCTGCAGAGACCTGAATAAGTGGAAATCCGAAGGAGTAATATCTGGTGAATATGGAGGGTGGGGTAAGTCACTCCAGCCAAGCTGCAGCAATTTTTGTCTGGTTCCCAAAGCATCAAATGCCGATAATGAATTTTTCTCATCTTTTAATTTAAAGGGTTACAGAATTAACACAGGTTATTGGAACATAAACCTTCTTCCACGAAAAGATAGATTAAACTGTGCTCCAAATGGAGGTGTAGTCAAATCCTATTTTATGGACTCAAACATGTTCTAAAATAAGTCGAAATATAAGCTACTATAAATCTGCAAGAACTTTCCGGACAACCCAATATTTCTATATTTTTATCGTGAAATTCTTAATATAAATATGTGGATATTCGTATGGAATAATACCTCATGTGCTACATCTGAATTTTCTTGTCTGAATGTTTTAAGACAAATATCCGAAATTTTTATCGTATACCACATTTTATTAATACTTAGCTCATGTACGGAGACAAAAATGTTGTACTATATACTGCAGGTTATCTCCATTAAAATTATATTTAGCATTAGAATTCTTCAAGTAGTATAAAAATGGTTATTGTCTGCATCATTCGAAAGCGAAATAAATTTTGCATAAGGTGTAAAAGATAAAAAATAATTTGTATGGTGTTAGTAACAAAATATTTTGTAAGAAATAGAACTTTTATCGTCTGTCTTAAATATATTTTCGCCAGTGTATATATCTCAGGTCATCCCATAAGTTCTGTCTGAATTTTGGATAAAGAATACAAGTGATCAAATGTTATATTTAATTGAAAGTTAATCATCAATGTACTTTCCCTAATTATCTATGACTTACCTCCATCTATTTACAAGCTTTTTAATCCCATCAACGTAAAACTCTTTTGTTTGAAAGCGAAGAACTCTGAAATGTCGGGTTCGACCTCCCCTGGCTTGCGAAAGTTGTATCCCCCTACTAATTCTGTAAACTATGAAACAAATGGTATCCTGAAGGAGTAAGGTCGGGAGAATAAGTTGGATGAAGAAATTTTTCCAAACCGACCCCTTCGATCTTCTGTGATGTGATCTTTGCAGTGTGGGGTTGCGCATTGTCCTGATGAAACATCACTCGTTTTCGCTCACTAAAGCGGTTTTTCCTTCAAAGCTTGGTTCAAACGCTCTAATTGCTGACAGTAGACTTGAGCATTGATTGTTGCATTAGGTGGTAACCATATAAAGTGAATTACGCCTTTGCAATCTCACCAGATAGAGAGTAGAACCTTTTTCCCATGAAGTTCCCTTCTCGGTTGTGGTTGAGAATTTTCCCTTTTACCAAGCCACTGTTTACGACGTCTAACATTTCGATAGAAAATCAATTTTTTCATCACAAGTCTATCGAAAAAGGGTGAAATGAGTTTGCGAGAATGGAGAGAAGAGCAGATGCCAACTCGGGATTTGCGGTTGCTTTCGGACAATACATAAGGCACCTATTTTCCAAGTTTAGGAACCTTTCCACGTTGTTGAAGATGACGATGAACTGTTGTATGGTTTCAAGTAAGCTTTATTGTCAATTCTTCAACTGATAATGACGGATTTTCTTCAAGTAATGCCTCAAGGAGCTTGTCAAACTCAACTGGACATCCTGTTCGATATTCATCTTCAATTTTGCAGACGATCTCCTGCAAGTTCTTTCATTCGAGCACTTTGCTATAAACTGAGTGTATGTTTCGAGTCACTTCGGCATCAGAGTTACCTTTATTGTACTCATAAAGAATTATATGTGCCTTAAATGATCCTTGGATACTTCCATGTTGAAAGGGTTTTAATCAAAGCATTTTAGGGTGTCCACGAAGTCTGGGTTTATGGAATAAAATCATAACATAAGAAATAATAATTTTCCTTTTTTACTTTTGTTTAAATTAAATAAAAAAAATACTTTACTTTTCTAAATTTATTTGTTATTTTTTCTACAGATGATCGAATGATGGCTCTGTCTAAAGAAGAAAGAATCCCAGATCGAATGATGAATCTGTCTAAAGAAGAAAGAATCGAGTTAGTATTATTAAGTGGACGAGAGGGATGGTCTTATCGCAAAATTGCGGAAGAATTTAATCTTCTACACCCTTGTAGGCAACCTATTTATTTTACTGCCGTCAGGAAATTGATCAAGAAATTTAAAGAAACAGGCAGTGTTTCGGATAAACCCCGTTCCGGGCGACCAAAGACTTCAGATGAAACTAAAGCGGCTGTCGAGGCTAAAGTTTCTGCTAGCTAGCCCCCCAAAGTCACTTCGTCGGACATCTACGGTGTTAGGTGTTCCAAAACCAACCATCCACAAAATGCTGGTTGAGGAAAAGTTTCATCGATACAACCTACAGATATTGCATCACTTAAATTAAGACGATCCTGATAGACGAATAAATTGGATGAAAATATCAATTTTACGAAAAACTTTGTGTTGTTCAGTGACAAAGCTACGTTTTATGTAAATGGTGAGGTCAACAGACAGAATCTTCTATACTGGTCTCGAGGTAATCCAAACAGCAAGACAGCAAAAAGGTGATGGTGTGGTGTGGTTTTTGGAAAGCTCATGTTCTAGGACCCTTCTTCATTGAACATGTAACGGATGAGACTTATGCAAATATATTGAGAGACAAATTAATATCTTAAATTGAGCGCCTAGGCGAGGACTTCCGAATTGGTTTCAGCAGGATGGGGCCCCTACCCATTTTGCCACAACTGTTAGAGATTGATTTAATGAGACTTTTCCTCTCACTAGATTGGAAGAAGGGGTCATATGGAATGGTCCTCTCGTTCACCAGACCTTTCTCCCCTTGATTTCTTTTTCTGGGGTATGTTGAAAGAGAAAGTTTACTCAATAAAGATTACAGATTTAAAACACACGAGAGAACGCATTACCAGTCAGTGTGCTTAAATTGATGGCAATATAGACTTATTTAATCAAGTTCACCTGAATTTTGCAAGGCGCATCAAGTTATGCATTGAAAATGATGGAAATCACTTTGAAAATATTATTTATTATAATTAAATAAAATTGTTTTGTTTTAAAAGTATGTGTTAATTCCCATGTACGCAGACTTTGTGGACACCGTCTATTATTTTGTAAAACAATATTGAATTAGTTTAAACGTACACAAATGCATAAAAATAATTTTTAATTGAATTAGACATTTGCAAATACTATTAAATTTCATTCAACTCTAAAAAGCAGGTAAAATTGGACAGAACTGGCTGGATGACTTGATATATATAATCTATGATATTCTAGTAAGTTTCAAGTTTATAACACCTTGATATCTCATTTTATATGCCTAAGACGTTTATTTTCTATTCTGGTTTTTATATATTTCTATACATTATATTTGTATCTATAATTTATTTTAAGCCGAAACATAATACGATCCTTGTACGAACGAAAGAACAAGAATGTCCTCTGGAACGTTTATCTTCCACCGGCGTTTGTAATCGATGGTGGCATGTGCGATGATTTTGCGACTATCTTATATTTTACGGAGAAATTGGATGCCCCGAATGTAAGTCAACGCTTTATGCACAATTCAATATTCATAGTTCTCTATTTCTAACAGAAATTCTGTCCTCAATAACTATAGATCTATTTCTAAATGTATCTCTTTTTCTTTTCCTTCATGCACTCCCGCCTGTCTCTTGACAAAGCTTTCTTTCTGCAGCGTTCACCACGTCACCTCGTTAGGGTTAAACAGCCCTTAGCGAAAATTTTGACTGTCCTGATTTTGTTAGCAGATTTGACGTTCCACGTATCTCAAATTTTATCTAATTTGGTCTAGGGGAGCAATTGCTTTGACGAAGACACATCTTGTTGCAATGCGGAGCAAGTAAAATTGCCAACTTCTGAGGAAGAGTTTTTTTTTAATATTCTGCCTTCACGCTATAGTTCTCTATGTAGTTAAGATTCTTCTTCTCCTTCAAAAGCCAAGCCAAGCCAAGCCAAGCCAAGCCAAGCCAAGCCAAGCCAAGCCAAGCCAAGCCAAGCCAAGCCAAGCCAAGCCAAGCCAAGCCAAGCCAAGCCAAGCCAAGCCAAGCCAAGCCAAGCCAAGCCAAGCCAAGCCAAGCCAAGCCAAGCCAAGCCAAGCCAAGCCAAGCCAAGCCAAGCCAAGCCAAGCCAAGCCAAGCCCACCCAAGCCAAGCCAAGCCAAGCCAAGCCAAGCCAAGCCAGCCAAGCCAAGCCAAGCCAAGCCAAGCCAAGCCAAGCCAAGCCAAGCCAAGCCAAGCCAAGCCAAGCCAAGCCAAGCCAAGAGCCAAGCCAAGCCAAGCCAAGCCAAGCCAAGCCAGCCAAGCCAAGCCAAGCCAAGCCAAGCCAAGCCAAGCCAAGCCAAGCCAAGCCAAGCCAAGCCAAGCAAGCCAAGCCAAGCCAAGCCAAGCCAAGCCAAGCCAAGCCAAGCCAAGCCAAGCCAAGCCAAGCCAAGCCAAGCCAAGCCAAGCCAAGCCAAGCAAGCCAAGCCAAGCCAAGCCAGCAAGCCAAGCCAAGCCAAGCCAAGCCAAGCCAAGCAAGCCAAGCCAAGCCAAGCCAAGCCAAGCCAAGCCAAGCAAGCCAAGCCAAGCCAAGCCAAGCCAAGCCAAGCCAAGCCAAGCCAAGCCAAGCCAAGCCAAGCCAAGCCAAGCCAAGCCAAGCCAAGCCAAGCCAAGCCAAGCCAAGCCAAGCCAAGCCAAGCCAAGCCAAGCCAAGCCAAGCCAAGCCTCCTGTTAATAGTGGTGCGACCAAAGCCATAGCGCTCACTGTTGTCTCGTAGCCGCGGACACTGAGCCCAATGGCGCCCAGAGCGAGCTCTGGTCGCCATAGCGCTCACTGTTGTCTCGTAGCCGCGGACATTGAGCCCAATGGCGCCCAGAGCGAGCTCTGGTCGCCATAGCGCTCACTGTTGTCTCGTAGCCGCGGACACTGAGCCCAATGGCGCCCAGAGCGAGCTCTGGTCGCCATAGCGCTCACTGTTGTCTCGTAGCCGCGGACACTGAGCCCAATGGCGCCCAGAGCGAGCTGGTCGCCATAGCGCTCACTGTTGTCTCGTAGCCGCGGACACTGAGCCCAATGGCGCCCAGAGCGAGCTCTGGTCGCCATAGCGCTCACTGTTGTCTCGTAGCCGCGGACACTGAGCCCAATGGCGCCCAGAGCGAGCTCTGGTCGCCATAGCGCTCACTGTTGTCTCGTAGCCGCGGACACTGAGCCCAATGGCGCCCAGAGCGAGCTCTGGTCGCCATAGCGCTCACTGTTGTCTCGTAGCCGCGGACACTGAGCCCAATGGCGCCCAGAGCGAGCTCTGGTCGCCATAGCGCTCACATGCTGTTGTCTCGTAGCCGCGGACACTGAGCCCAATGGCGCCCAGCGAGCTCTGGTCGCCATAGCGCTCACTGTTGTCTCGTAGCCGCGGACACTGAGCCAATGGCGCCCAGAGCGAGCTCTGGTCGCCATAGCGCTCACTGTTGTCTCGTAGCCGCGGACACTGAGCCCAATGGCGCCCAGAGCGAGCTCTGGTCGCCATAGCGCTCACTGTTGTCTCGTAGCCGCGGACACTGAGCCCAATGGCGCCCAGAGCGAGCTCTGGTCGCCATAGCGCTCACTGTTGTCTCGTAGCCGCGGACACTGAGCCCAATGGCGCCCAGAGCGAGCTCTGGTCGCCATAGCGCTCACTGTTGTCTCGTAGCCGCGGACACTGAGCCCAATGGCGCCCAGAGCGAGCTCTGGTCGCCATAGCGCTCACTGTTGTCTCGTAGCCGCGGACACTGAGCCCAATGGCGCCCAGAGCGAGCTCTGGTCGCCATAGCGCTCACTGTTGTCTCGTAGCCGCGGACACTGAGCCCAATGGCGCCCAGAGCGAGCTCTGGTCGCCATAGCGCTCACTGTTGTCTCGTAGCCGCGGACACTGAGCCCAATGGCGCCCAGAGCGAGCTCTGGTCGCCATAGCGCTCACTGTTGTCTCGTAGCCGCGGACACTGAGCCCAATGGCGCCCAGAGCGAGCTCTGGTCGCCATAGCGCTCACTGTTGTCTCGTAGCCGCGGACACTGAGCCCAATGGCGCCCAGAGCGAGCTCTGGTCGCCATAGCGCTCACTGTTGTCTCGTAGCCGCGGACACTGAGCCCAATGGCGCCCAGAGCGAGCTCTGGTCGCCATAGCGCTCACTGTTGTCTCGTAGCCGCGGACACTGAGCCCAATGGCGCCCAGAGCGAGCTCTGGTCGCCATAGCGCTCACTGTTGTCTCGTAGCCGCGGACACTGAGCCCAATGGCGCCCAGAGCGAGCTCTGGTCGCCATAGCGCTCACTGTTGTCTCGTAGCCGCGGACACTGAGCCCAATGGCCCAGAGCGAGCTCTGGTCGCCATAGCGCTCACTGTGTCTCGTAGCCGCGGACACTGAGCCCAATGGCGCCCAGAGCGAGCTCTGGTCGCCATAGCGCTCACTGTTTCTCGTAGCCGCGGACACTGAGCCCAATGGCGCCCAGAGCGAGCTCTGGTCGCCATAGCGCTCACTGTTGTCTCGTAGCCGCGGACATGAGCCCAATGGCGCCCAGAGCGAGCTCTGGTCGCCATAGCGCTCACTGTGTTGTCTCGTAGCCGCGGACACTGAGCCCAATGGCGCCAGAGCGAGCTCTGGTCGCCATAGCGCTCACTGTTGTCTCGTAGCCGCGGACACTGAGCCCAATGGCGCCCAGAGCGAGCTCTGGTCGCCATAGCGCTCACTGTTGTCTCGTAGCCGCGGACATGAGCCCAATGGCGCCCAGAGCGAGCTCTGGTCGCCATAGCGCTCACTGTTGTCTCGTAGCCGCGGACACTGAGCCCAATGGCGCCCAGAGCGAGCTCTGGTCGCCATAGCGCTCACTGTTGTCTCGTAGCCGCGGACACTGAGCCCAATGGCGCCCAGCGAGCTCTGGTCGCCATAGCGCTCACTGTTGTCCGTAGCCGCGGACACTGAGCCCAATGGCGCCCAGAGCGAGCTCTGGTCGCCATAGCGCTCACTGTTGTCTCGTAGCCGCGGACACTGAGCCCAATGGCGCCCAGAGCGAGCTCTGGTCGCCATAGCGCTCACTGTGTCTCGTAGCCGCGGACACTGAGCCCAATGGCGCCCAGAGCGAGCTCTGGTCGCCATAGCGCTCACTGTTGTCTCGTAGCCGCGGACACTGAGCCCAATGGCGCCCAGAGCGAGCTCTGGTCGCCATAGCGCTCACTGTTGTCTCGTAGCCGCGGACACTGAGCCCAATGGCGCCCAGAGCGAGCTCTGGTCGCCATAGCGCTCACTGTTGTCTCGTAGCCGCGGACACTGAGCCAATGGCGCCCAGAGCGAGCTCTGGTCGCCATAGCGCTCACTGTTGTCTCGTAGCCGCGGACACTGAGCCCAATGGCGCCCAGCGCGAGCTCTGGTCGCCATAGCGCTCACTGTTGTCTCGTAGCCGCGGACACTGAGCCAATGGCGCCCAGAGCGAGCTCTGGTCGCCATAGCGCTCACTGTTGTCTCGTAGCCGCGGACACTTGAGCCCAATGGCGCCCAGAGCGAGCTCTGGTCGCCATAGCGCTCACTGTTGTCTCGTAGCCGCGGACACTGAGCCCAATGGCGCCCAGAGCGAGCTCTGGTCGCCATAGCGCTCACTGTTGTCTCGTAGCCGCGGACACTGAGCCCAATGGCGCCCAGAGCGAGCTCTGGTCGCCATAGCGCTCACTGTTGTCTCGTAGCCGCGGACACTGAGCCCAATGGCGCCCAGAGCCCTGCTCCTGACACTCCGTGGACCCTAAGCAAGGCGTGTGTAAAATTTGAATGAAATTGGTTGTGTAGTTCTCAAGTTATAGGGATTCACACAGACAGACAGATACACATTCTTAATTTCATATATATCGATATACTAGCATTATGACCCGGTCGTTGCCGGGTCATAGTGCTAGTCCATGTATATATGAGTAATATATGGTGTTCATATTACATACACATATATATACATATATATATATATACATTTACACATAAAATACAAAATACAATGTTATATCTTGATATCGCTAGTGATAACAATACTCAAAATATATAACAGACTGGAATTGTAGGCCCGTCTCTTGCAATTTCGACCAATTGTATTTTGTCCTCCCTCTGGTGTAAAGTGTGGCTACAATCCAGCCTACCTCTACTTCTGCGGGGATATCTTTCATAGTCGCACAAGACACTTTTCGATGGTGCTTTCCTCCAGGTGTTCAAATCTTCTTTTTTTCTCTACATTGTATGCTTATAGACAATTGTATATATGCAAACTGTATATAGGCATGTAAATATATGCAAATTGTATAGGTGTAAATATATGCAAATTGTATATAGTATGTAAATAGCCAAATTGTATATAGGTATGTAAATATATGCAAATTGTATATAGGTATGTTAATATATGCAAATTGTATATAGGTATGTTAATATATGCAAATTGCATATAGGTATGTAAATATATACAAATTGCATATATGTATGTAAATATATACAAATTGCATATATGCATGTAAATATATACAAATTGCATATATGCATGTAAATATATACAAACCGTATATATGCATGTAAATATATACAAACCGTATATATGCATGTAAATATATACAAATTATATATATGCATACAAATTATATATATGTATATAAACGTATACAAATTATATATATGTATATAAACGTATACAAATTACATATATGTATATAAACGTATACAAATTATATATATGTATATGAACGTACACAAATTATATATATGTATATAAACGTATAAAAATTATATATTTGTATATAAATATATACAAAATATATATAATTATATATATAATTTGTATATATTTATTTACATATATATATAAATATATACAAATTATATATATGTATATAAATATATACAAATTATAATATGTATATAAATATATACAAATTATATATATGTATATAAAATATACAAATTATATAATGTATATAAATATATACAAATTATATATATGTATATAAATATATACAAATTATTATATGTATA
>NC_043025.1:6018357-6028357 GCF_006345805.1 Octopus sinensis
ATTATGACCCGGTCGTTGCCGGGTCATAGTGCTATTCCATGTATATATGAGTATATATATGTGTTCATATTACATGTACAGATATATATACATATATATATATATATACATATATTATATATATATACATATTATATATATATATACATAATATTATAAATAGATGAGTGTATTTTACCTTGTTAACATATATATTATATATACATATTATATATATATACATATTATATATATATATTACAATTATATATATATATACATATTATAGATATATTTATATATATACATATTGTATATATTAATATATATATATATATATTATATATATATATATATATATATAAATGTATACACTGTCCAAGCCTTGCTAGCACGGAAAAACGGGTGTTAAACGATGATGATGATGACGATTCTCCGTATTTTTTTCTCTCTCCTTTCTCTCTCACTTTCCCACTCTCTTAGTTTTCTTATCTCTCGGACTCTTCCTCGCTTTCTCTTACTCTCTATATTTATCTATCTCTCTCCCATTTATAAACAACAGAAGATCTTGAGTAAGTTGAGAAATAAAATATTTAGAAAGATCAATCAGAAATATGAGGCAGTGATAATGGAAAAGTCTGCTTCAAGGCAGACAGCAAAATGCTAACATTTAAAAGGGACAAACGGACTTGCGAGCTGAAGAAAAATAATAAAATATTGGAAACCAAAGTTTGAATGGATAGAATCTGAGGATAGTAGAGTCACCATGGCTGGCACTTCTTAACGACGGACAGCAACGTAGTGACAGTTTAACGACTGGCGTAAAATTTTCAACTTGATGTAAAAGAAAATTCGTAAACATCAAGTTTTGAAGTGATTCTTTCTCACGACAGTAGACTCACCATGGACTCTTATCATGGACTCTTTATCATGGACTCTTTATCATGGACGGCAACACATTGACGATTAAAAGGCTGGCGCAAATTTTATAGCTTGATGTAACAGAGAATTCCTAAACACCCGCTCCTTAAAATTTTATCCCATTCAGCCCCATTTAGACCACTTTTCACATTTTGGTTAACATAACCCGATTTCATTCGGGTCTACTGGGGCCACATTTTATAAGATGAGAATTTGTCCTAGAGGTGACGCCTTTCATTTGAGGAAAAAAATAGTTGTCATGGAAACTTGCCAGCACTTTTAAATAGGTATGCACATTTTCAGCGCTGAATCGACCGACTACGTAATGCACACATTATATATATATATATATATATATATATATATATGTGTATATATATGTGTGTGTGGTGTGTGGTGCGTGTGTGTGGTGTGTGTGTGTGTGTGCACGCATTATATATACAAATGTATACAAATGAGATATAGATCTGTATAAATTAAATTAGAGATAAAACCACTAATAGGCAAATCAAACAGTGAAAAACCAAACACAAAAACATTAAAAAAAAATATAATATAGAAAAAATATAGAAAATAAAAATTGAAAAATTTAAATTATTAATTGAAAATAAAAATTATTATTTAATTTATAATTTTATAATTTGTTTAAAAATATATATAAAACTATGAAAAAGTATGAAAAAGTTTAACATACATAAATAAAGATATAGACACTTTGTATATATACATTATATATACATATTTATATATAGAACACACACACACCATACATTATTATACATATTTATATATAGAACACACACATACATTATATATACATATCATATATATAAAACTGTAGTTGTGTGAGGTCTGTCTCCTACGATTTAGATTCCTACTACTCCCACATTTTGCGGTGCAGTTTAACCAATTCGGGTACCTTATAGTTGTGATTCATATCGAGCCCGTCTGGGTATTAGCGCGCGTCTACGATGAGTCTATGATTTTAAAAAATTTTAACATCATTTTTTTCCATTTTAACGCATATTTTTTCGTGTGTCGATGGCGGCGGAGTTGGCGTCCATGCTCACGCCTGCACCTGTGTTGCTTCTCCCCTTTCTTCCGTCCCTGTGTTGCTTCTCCCCTTTCTTCCCGCCCAATGGCGCCCAGAGCGAGCTCTGGTCGCCATAGCGCTCACTGTGGTCTCGTAGCCGTGGACAGTGAGCCCAATGGCACCCAGAGCCCAGCTCAGCACACTCCTTATACCCTAAGTAAGTCATGTGTAAAATTTGAATGAAATTGGTTGTGTAGTTCTCAAGTTTTAGGGAAACACACAGACAGACAGACACACATTCTCAGATACATAAAAGAATGAGAGTGGGTGATGTTTTCTTTGTTGGACCAATGTATTAAGGTAGTATTGTTTTAAAACGAAAGAGGCAATGTGTTCGTTTCAAAAATAAAAAAGACAAACGCCGCCAATGGGAAGACAGTTCATATTCGATTAGAGACACTCTGGGTATAATCATAAAAGTGAAAAATGGAATTTAGGCAAATCAAACAGTGAAAAACCAAAAAGAAAAAAAACATTAAAAAAAAATATAATATAGAAAATATAAAATTGAAAAATTTAAATTAAATTGAAAATAAAAATTATTAAATTATATTTATAATTTGTTTAAAAATATATATAACTATGAAAAAGTATGAGAAAGTTTAATATACATAACTACAGATATATACACTTGGTAGATAGACATTAGATAACATATTTATATATAGAACACACACACAACACACATACATTATATATACATATTTATATATAGAACACACACACACACATACATTATATATACATATTCATATATAGAACACACACACATACATTATATAACATATTTATATATAGAACACCAAAATATAGAACCAAAACCTAACCCTAATCCTAACCCAATGGCGCCAGAGCGAGCTCTGGTCGCCATAGCGTCACTGTTGTCTCGTAGCCGTGGACAACAGTGAGCCCAATGGCGCCCAGCCCGAGCCCTGCTCCTGACACTCCGTGGACCCTAAGCAAGGCCGTGTGTAAAATTGAATGAAATTGGTTGTGTAGTTCTCAAGTTATAGGGATTCACACAGACAGACAGATCAACATTCTTAGTTTCATATATATCGATAACTAGCATTATGACCCGGTCGTGCGGGTCATAGTGCTATTCCATGTATATATGAGTATATATATGTGTTCATATTACATGTACAGATATAATACACATTATATATATTATATATATATATATACATTACACATAAAATACAAAATACAATGTTATATCTTGATATCGCTAGTGATGACAATACTCAAAATATATAACAGACTGGAATTGTAGGCCGTCTCTTGCATTTTCGACCACTGTATTTTGTCCTCCCTCTGGTGTAGAAGTGTGGCTACAATCCAGCCTACCTCTACTTCTGCGGGGATATCTTTCATAGTCGCACCAAGACACTTTTCGATGGTGCTTTCCTCCAGGTGTTCAAATCTTCTTTTTTTCTCTACATTGTATGCTTTATAGACAATTGTATATATGCAAACTGTATATAGGTATGTAAATATATGCAAATTGTATATAGGTATGTAAATATATGCAAATTGTATATAGGTATGTATATACATGCAAATTGTATATAGGTATGTATATACATGCAAATTGTATATAGGTATGTAAATACATGCAAATTGTATATAGGTATGTAAATATATGCAAATTGTGTATAGGTATGTAAATATATGCAAATTGCATATAGGTATGTAAATATGTAAATATATTTCTACATGTCCCTGTAAATTTTGGAGCGAATCGGACGGGACGTAGTGGCATTGAAAGCGATCCAAGCGGTATATATATATATATATACTAGCAGTATCGCCCGGCGTTGCTCGGGTTGTAAGGGAAATAACTATATAAGCATTTTTAGAGAATTATAGCAAAAAAATGCATTAAAAATTGAAAAAAAATTAAGGTAAATTTTTTTTTAAATCGTTGACACATCGTAGATATTTTTAGAGAGTTACTTCCCTTATATAAAAGCGAAAAAAATGCATTCAAATGGAAAAATATGATGGTAAATTTTTTTTAAATCGTAGACTCATCGTAGACGCGCGCTAATACCCAGAAGGGCTCGATATGAATCACGACTATAAGATACCCGCTTTTAGTTAAACTGCACGGCAAAATGTGGGAGTAGTTACGAATCTAAATCGAAGGGGACAGACACACACAACTTCACTCTTATATAAAGATGCTTATTTTTTTTCAGTCATAGAGTTAGATTTATGAAGGTCTTCAGTAGAAAATCCTTCGAATTCTGACTCGCTGCTTGATATAATGAAATTCGTATCCATTTTTTGTCAGAATTACAAATTTTGAAAACACAATAGGACAAATTTCGGAAAAAAAATCTCCATAATTCACTGAATTAAATTAAGCACTTCGATTTTTGTACAAAACTGTATTTGAAGTGTTTACGAAGTATAATACGTGTTTTCACGAATGTACTAAGAGATTTACTCTGATATCTCTATTTAAATATGAATAGGTAAATTCGGGCGGTTTGGTAACGAAAGGGTTTATATAAGTGTCGTCTGTTTATACATAAACACTGTTGTTTCATACTTTCAGTTTAGTCTTGCTCAAATCATTCTGTCGCTAATTTACTCTCTTTCCAAGAACATTTTCACTCACTGTTATCTGTTAGCTTCCCATACATTTTACTCATGTATCTATCAGCGTGATAGACAGAAACAAATATTACATTTACTTTCATTTTATTCGTCGCACACTGTGTGTGTGCGTTTGCGTGTGGTGTAAACCAGACTAAGAAAGCATTTGACACACACACCAGAATGTGAGTTTTCTGTAAAGTTTGCTTAATTGGAGTTTAAATTTTAAAAACTGGACCTGGCATGACGCGATGCATTGTACTCTCAAAAATGCTAGGTAAATTGTAATTGAAGAAATCCTATATTGTAGATTTGTATAACTCCCAAAGGGAGGCAGATAAAATCTGCCTTTTATAATAAGAGATATATATCTTATTATAATCTTATTATAAAAGGCAGATTTTATCTGCGTCCCTTGTCTCTTATAGAAATCTACAATATAGGATTTCTTCAATTACAATTTACCTAGCATTTTTAAGAGTTGAATGCATCGGGTCATGCCAGGTCCAGTTTTTAAAATTTCAACCCCAATTAAGCAAAATTTAGAGAAAACTCACATTGTGGTGTGTAAGTCAAGTGCTTTTCTTATTTTGGGCTAGAGTACACGCACGCACACACATACACACACACACACAAAAACGGAGCGATCTGATTCACTCACGCTATCACTCTAATTTCTACTCCTTTCTCTTTGCAAGTGTGCAACGATTAAAGTGAAACTATTTCTATAAAACGAGAGAAGTGTACCTTAAACCACTACTTAAAAAAAAACACAGCAAACAGAAACAAATAAATACATAACGATTTACTCCTCACACAATTTCTTCAATTAGAGTTTACCCATGATTTTTCAAAGTACTTCCATGCCATACAAAATTTCTTTCAATTTTACCCCCAATTAAGACAAAATTCGTGAAAACTCAATATTTTAACATTTCACTCTGCATATTACTCCCACTTCCTATTTACACACATAGACACGCAAATATATAAATAAAATTGTAAGCTAACGTGTGTGTGTGTGTGTGTGTGTGTGTGTGTGTGCGTGTGTGTGAGTGTGTGTGTGTGTGTGCGTCTGTGTGTGCGTCTGTGTGTGTGTGAGGGTGCGTGTGTGTCTGTGTGTGTGTGTGCGTGTGTGTGAGTGTGTGACAGGGATGAGCAAGTCAAACTGGTCATCCTTTTTGCTAGATCACCTAACATCTAAAGTTATCTCTAAGTAGCAGTCGCCCAAAAGTGTATATAGACACACACATGTATGTATAATGTGTGTGTATATATTTCCATAGAGGTAACCATTCACTCCATACAAAGTTATTTAGGACGAATTGGACGAATATAAGATCTAAAGTATATCCAAGTAGCAGAAAGATCGCCCAAAAGTGTATATAGATATTTAAATGTATTTATATATTCATCTATACACACATGTATGTATAATGTGTGTGTATATATTTCCATAGAGGTAACCATTCACTCCGCACAAAGTTTTTTAGGACGGACGAAAATCTTTATATATAAAAGAAAGGTTGTGTGTTTGTCTACTCCGAGACATCCTAAGTTAGAAACTACTTTCACTTTCTAGTTGCTCTTTGAGTTTATCTTTATATATAAAAGAGAGGTTGTGTGTCTGTCTCCTACGATTTAAATTCCTAACTACTCCCACATTTTGCGATGCAGTTTAACCAAAACCGGGTATCTTATAGTCGTGATTCATATCGAGCCCTTCTGGGTATTAGCGCGCGTCTATGATGAGTCTACGATTTTAAAAATAATTTACCATCATTTTTTTCCATTTTAATGCATATTTTTTTAAATAAGGGAAGTAACACTCAAAACTTACACCAATATGCGTGCTCATATGCGACGTAATATCACATCAGCAGCATTTCCTCACACTTTCCTTGCACTTGGCGAAGGCAAAATACCAGGGTGTGAAAATGGTAATATTGCCATCGATTCCATTTGTACCATTGTTAAGACGCCTCCTGATCTCAGAGATGCAGTGTTCCCAGATCTACAAGCTAATTATCAGAATATGGATTGGATTGGCAAAAAGGCTATACTGGCCCCGAGGAATAAAACTGTTCACCATATTAATGATGAAATGCTAAAACTCATTCCTGGGGAAGTCTAGTATATCAGTCTATCGATACAACTCCTGACCCAGAGGACGTCATCAACTATCCAATAGAGGTACTCAATTCCTTTGAGCACCCCGGACTACCACCATACTTTCTCAAACTTAAAGTTGGTGTCCCTATAATGCTCATCAGAATTGGTTCCCCCAAAACAATGCAATGGCACACGTTTGATCGTTAAGTCCTTATCTCCCACCGTAAACTTATTCAATATTTGCCTGAATAATCATCATAATTCAGTGCAATCATTAACAGTACTTTCAAGCAATTCAGCCCCGAGCAACGCCGGGCAATTCTGCTAGTATATATATATATATATATATATATATATATATATATATATATATATATATATAGATATATATATAAGGCTGAAGTTGTCTGGATATATGTATTTATGTGTGTGTGTGTGTGTGTAGTATGTATGTGTAGAGACCTCTTTTGGCTCCACCTGAGTTTTGAAACTGAATGGGTAAATTTCCCCCTAACTATAGAGCCTTATATTCTGTGAGGAACAATGTTGTTTTATTCAACCGATGGCCTTCCCAACATTTGATTGATGTATTTTCCTCTTGACCCATAACCCTTCTAGTTTGTAAAGGGTTTAAATAAATAATATAAGGATCTTTACCCTTTCAACGGCAGATCGAGAAATATATTTTTTGTAACTAAACACTTTCAACCTTCGGACACTAACCCTAACCCTAATGTGTCATATAAAACATTTTTACTTTTAATGTTACTCTTGACCGCGGCCATGCTGGAGCATCGCCTTTAATCGAGCAACTCGACCCCGGGACTTATTCTTTTGTAAGCCCAGTACTTATTCTATCCTTAACCAATTGTATTGTCTGTTTTCATTTGAAATTATTAGCTGCATAGTGTTAATGTGACGTAGATAGCTATTTTGTGAGTGGGTAAGCAGTAAGCAAACAGCTGTGGTAGATGTGGTTATCATGGCAGTGTGGTACTGGTGACAGTGGATGTGTATGATGGCAGCAATTATAGTGTTGGTGTTTTTGTAGAGTGGTGGTGGTGGCGGCAGTGGATGATGATGATAATGATGATGATAGTAGTAGTAGTAGCATTGATTATGTTAGGATGTCTCATGGATGGTAGTGTTGGTGTGTGTGTGTGTGTGTGTATGTATGGATCAAAACAGTTTGATTCAAATTCTGTGGTTCTTATATATCATACATACATATACATGTAGATGTATATAACATATATATATGTATGTAAACATCTTTTATATATATATATATATATATATATATATATATATATATATATATATATATAATGTATGCATCTATAATACACACACATTATAAATATATACACATATATGCATATGCATTAGAATATGTGTGTATAGGTGTATATATATATATATATATATATATATATATGCATATGTTGTATACATGTGTATGTAGCTATTAGGATCTACACAATTTTATATATACTCCACGAAGTTTATGATAAGTGGAGATGTCTACATTTAGTTAGCTATTTACATGTTTACGTTAACCACGTCAACAAAAAACTGTTTACGTCACAGTAACAATATTTTGAGAGGCAGTAAATAATATGAGGCCGAAAGAAAGAATATCATTGGTTAAAATTCGAATTATTAAACAACGTTAAACTTAGAAATTACAATTTCGTTTTCATTTTGGTTTACAATTATGTTTTCTTTTGACACATTCTACCAGTATACGAAGTTTCAAATTGTTTAGTTAACTAGGAAAATCTGGCTTTCAAAAAGAAAAGATCCTAGAAGACACTTGCCCAAGGTGCCACGCAGTGGAACTGAACCCGCACACAGCCACTCCTGCGCCTATGTTGAATAAAATCATAATTCACTGATCCTCCTGTATTTTCTTTCGCCCAAAGCCAGGGACTTTTCAGAACTAACCCCTTGGTTTTACAGTCTGCTTGTATACCTCCTTCGCGGCGAAATCTCCAAGGGTTATTTTTCCCTATACAAAAATGTTTACGGATAATTTCCTGGTCACGTTCTGGTATAATGCAAGCGGGATTACTTGTTACCTGTAATTTTCAGAGAGTGTTTCAATAAATTTATACCAGGCTTTTTGGCACTCCTCACCTGTGTGCCGCTCGTCTCCGACCTTTTTGCCTCATAACTTTCAGAAAAAAATCGATATTTTTAAATGAAATTTTCTACAAATACAATTCAGATGATGTAGATATCGATTATATCGGAATTTGTGGTGAAAAAGCATTTTTTGTGGGGGCCAGGAGAGGAGTTTCGGAATATTCACATGACTATAGGTGCAGGAGTGGCTGTGTGGTAAGTAGCTTGCTAACCAACCACATGGTTCCGGGTTCAGTCCCACTGCGTGGCATCTTGGGCAAGTGTCTTCTGCTATAGCCCCGGGCCGACCAATGCCTTGTGAGTGGATTTGGTAGGCGGAAACTGAAAGAAGCCTGTCATATATATGTATATATATATTATGTGTGTGTGTGTTTGTCCCCCTAGCATTGCTTGACAACCGATGCTGGTGTGTTTACATCCCCGTCACTTAGCGGTTCGGCAAAAGAGACCGATAGAATAAGTATTGGGTTTACAAAGAATAAGTCCCGGGGTCGATTTGCTCGACTAAAGGCGGTGCTCCAGCATGGCCACAGTCTAATGACTGAAACAGGTAAAAGAGACTTGAGTTTGTTTAATCTCTCCTTTACTCTTTTACTTGTTTCAGTCATTTGACTGCGTACATGCTGGAGCACCGCCTTTAATCGAGCAACTCAACCCCGGGTCTTATTCTTTTGTAAGCCCAGTACTTATTCTATCGGTCTCTTTGCCGAACCGCTAAGTAACGGGGACATAAACACACCAGCATCGGTTGTCAAGCGATGTTGGGAGGGGACAAACGCAGACACACACACATACATATATATATATATATATATATATATATTTAGTTTTTCTAATGCTCGTTGCTTAGTTTTTCTTGGAGGGCTGGCCGTGATCTAGTAATCTCAAGATTAATCAGCCGAAATTACTACGATGATCCGGTTCTTGACTGAAGACTGAGGGGTTCGAATGTCCTGTCCATGTTTATTGTATCGTCTTCTATGAGTTATACGTTCTTGTCCATATTGTATTTTTCTACATACCTTAACATATATTCCAGGCGCCCCGTACCCCCCTTATCATTAATGTGAACACATATTCTTAATAATTGGTACGACTCTCTGTTTGTCTCTCTCTCTCTCTCATTTTTACTTTCTCTCT
>NC_043025.1:6030857-6033357 GCF_006345805.1 Octopus sinensis
TTTTTTCTTTTCTTGTTATTTTTTTTTATAGGAGTGGCTATGGCACTGGAGTGGCTGTGTGGTAAGTAGCTTGTTTACCAACCACACGGTTCCGGGTTCAGTCCCACTGCGTGGCACCTTGGGCAAGTGTCTTCTACTATAACCCCGGGCCGACCAAAAGCCTTGTGAGTGGATTTGGTAGACGGAAACTGAAAGAAGCCCGTCGTATATATATATATATATATATATATATATAGGCGCAGGAGTGGCTGTGTGGTAAGTAGCTTGTTTACCAACCACACGGTTCCGGGTTCAGTCCCACTGCGTGGCACCTTGGGCAAGTGTCTTCTACTATAGCCTCGGGCCGACCAAAGCCTTGTGAGTGGATTTGGTAGACGGAAACTGAAAGAAGCCCGTCGTATATATGTATTTATATGTGTATATATATATATATATGTGTGTGTGTGTGTGCGTGTATGTTTGCATGTCTGTGTTTGTCTCCCAGCATCGCTTGACAACCGATTAGCGGTTCGTCAAAAGTGACCGATAGAATAAGTACTGGGCTTACAAATAATAAGTCCCGGGGTCGAGTTGCTCGATTAAAGGTGGTGCTCCAGCATGGCCGCAGTCAAATGACTGAAACAAGTAAAAGAGTAAAGAGAGTATAACCGGAAGAATGTATTATTTATGTAGGTATGGATATGTAAGAGGATTGAATGAGGTGGTCGCGGATGGAACGCTTTTGTTCCCTCCGTGCTTGATCGAAGCTCTGACCTGGGGCTAACAGTAAGAGCGGCAACACCATATATGTGTACGTGAGTGGAAATAACACACACACACACACACACACACACACACACATGCACACACATACACACACACATATATGTATGTGTGCGTCTGTATATAGCTCTAATGTGTGTGTGTGTGTGGACATCTAATTTTTGCCTGTTTCAGTCATTAGACTGCGGCCATGCTGGGGCAGCACTTTGAAGGCTTTTAGTGCAACGAATCAAGCCTAGTACTTTCTTTTCGGTCCACGAACACCGGTTATCAACCTGCGATGGGGGAGGGGCAAACACAAATACGAAGACGTGCGCATATATGCATATGTACGTGTACATCTATCATCATCATCATCATCATCATCATCGTTTAATGTCCGTTTTCCGCACTAGCACGGGTTGGACGGTTCGACCGGGGTCTGGGGAGCCAGGGGCTGCTCCAGGCTCCACTCTGATCTGGCGGTGTTTCTACAGCTGGATGCCCTTCCTAACGCCAACCACTCCGCGAGTGTAGTGGGTGCTTTTTACGTGCCACCTGCACAGGTGCCAGAGGGGTCTGGCATCAGCCACGATCGGTTGGTGCTTTTTATGTGCCACCGGCACGGAAGCCAGTCGAGGCGGGGCTGGCATCGGCCACGTTCGGATGGTGCTTTTTATGTGCTTTTTATGTGCTTTTTATCTATATATCTCTCTATATATAAACGGCAGTTTGTCTCTGTGTGTTTCTGTGTGTCTGTTAGCTTGTACCCTCACCCTGACCACGGCTTTCAACCGATTCTGATGAAACTTGACACACACATAGCCCAATGTCATAATTCAAAACTAACGCAGCGAAAATTTTGAAAAGTTCCCCCAGTTCTGAAAAAAATCCATAAATTCGACATGGGGTCGAGAATCAGAAACACAAACCATAGACTGTCTAGGGGACGCAACTCAACCTTTTTAACTAAAAAAAAAATTTACCATCATTTTTTTTCCATTTTTTGGCTATAACTCTCTAAAAATGCTTTATAGTTATTTCCCTTACAAACCCGAGCAACGCCGGGCAATACTGCTAGTATATATATATAAACATTTGTGTGTGTGTGTGTGTGTGTGTGTAATACATACGACGGGCTTCTTTCAGTTTCCATCTACCAAATCCACTCACAAGGCTTGTGGCTATGGTAGAAGAAGATACTTGCCCAAGATGCCACGCAGTGAGACTGAACCCGGAACCATACGGTTGGGAAGCGAGCTTTTCACCATATATGACGTAAATATAAACACATACACCCAAATATAGACATATACACACAGACACAGCACAGTGGTGATATTGTCCAAACCATCGTTGCCACTGATATATATATATATATATATACACACACACACATGCTCACACACACACACACACACACATACACACACACACACATATTTAAAATTTGTTATTAATCCAAACAAGGCGCAGGAGTGGCTGTGTGGTAAGTAGCTTGCTAACCAACCACATGGTTCCGGGTTCAGTCCCACTGCGTGGCATCTTGGGCAAGTGTCTTCAGCTATAGCCCCGGGCCGACCAATGCCTTGTGAGTGGATTTGGTAGACGGAAACTGAAAGAAGCCTGTCGTATATATGTATATATATATATATGTATGTGTGTGTGTTTGTGTGTCTGTGTTTGTTCCCCTAGCATTGCTTGACAACCGATGCTGGTGTGTTTACGTCCCCGTCACTTAGCGGTTCGGCAAAAAGAG
>NC_043025.1:6038357-6088357 GCF_006345805.1 Octopus sinensis
TCCACATAATGTTAAAAGTATCACTTCACACTTTGGAATTTTGAGAGGGATTCCTCCCCCCCCCCACGCCACCACCCCCACCTGCCACTATTCTCGGCAGCCAAAAGTAGTTTAGTTCCACCTTACCAAATTCCACTAGGAGACTCTGTATAAGAGAACGTGTCGTGTGTGAGTTACATTATGAATCAGTGTTGTAGGGGGTGCATGACTGCATAGTACCGTTGCCCCTAACCCGGAAGACTGCATTCCCTTTGAAGCAAGACGCAATATTTATCCCCCACTTAAACAGCAGTGTTCTGTCAGAACAAGCTATACTGTGGTAGATACCACGAGAAAAGGTCTCATATTGGCTTTTCGTGTAAAATGCTCTCCTGCTTATATCACTAGCAAGGGAGATAAATCCTTGCTACCGCCAGTGCAGAAATTACCAAGTAATATATAAGGAAATAATTTTGCATGACTTAAAGGTTTGGTCACGGTGTAGTTACATTTTTAGGGGTGGAGGTGCAATGGCCCAGTGGTTAGGGCAGCGGTCTCGTGGTCGTAGGATTGCGGTTTCGATTCCCAGACCGGGCGTTGTGAGTGTTTATTGAGCGAAAACACCTAAAGCTCCACGAGGCTCCGGCAGGGATGGTGGTGATCCCTGCTGTACTCTTTCACCACAACCATCTCTCACTCTTACTTCCTGTTTCTGTTGTACCTGTATTTCAAAGGGCCGGCCTTGTCACTCTCTGTGTCACGCTGAATATGCCCGAGAACTATGTTAAGGGTACACGTGTCTGTGGAGTGCTTAGCCACTTACACGTTAATTTCACAAGCAGGCTGTTCCGTTGATCAGATCAACCGGAACCCTCGTCGTCGTAACTGACGGAGTGCTTCCACACATTTTTAGGAGTTGGTTATGAATTTACTTATTGAATTTATTTACAGATACTGTTGTACATAGGATAAATGTGTTTGAAAGTTGTGGTTTCTTTGGTATGTTTGTTCCCAGACAACACTTATTTTAGTGCTGTTGACACTGCCGGATTGAATGGTACTGCCCAGGTGTCAAAACCATAATGATATCCATGTGGCAGCTGATGATGGTGGTATGTTGATTGTTGGTATAGCTGTTTTTGTATATGTTGAATAGTATTGTAACACATCTTTTGATGCACTCTTTTACTCTTTTACTCTTTTACTTGTTTCAGTCATTTTGACTGCAGCCATGCTGCAACACCGCCTTTAGTCGAGCAAATTGACCCCGGGACTTATTCTTTGTAAGCCCAGTACTTATTCTATCGGTCTCTTTTTGCCGAACCGCCAAGTGACGGGGACATAAATACACCAGCATCGGAAACTGAAAGAAGCCTGTCGTATATATGTATATATATATATATATGTGTGTGTATGTGTTTGTGTGTCTGTGTTTGTCCCCCTAGCATTGCTTGACAACCGATGCTGGTGTGTTTATGTCCCCATCACTTAGCGGTTCGGCAAAATGAGACCGATAGAATAAGTACTGGGCTTACAAAGAATAAGTCCCGGGGTCGATTTGCTCGACTAAAAGGCGGTGCTCCAGCATGGCCACAGTCAAATGACTGAAACAAGTAAAAGAGTAAAAGATAAAAGATAAGGCTTGGTTCAGCCTGGTTCCGGAATTGTCCAGATTTCTGCAGTGGTACTCTTAAAATTCAGATTTAAAGAAGAATAGACAAGATATGGATTGCAAAATGTTCGTAGTTCATTCATCCATAAATACTGTATGCTTCATTTATGAAAAAAGCAGTTTTAACCCTTTAGTGTTCTGATTATTCTATCAAACATAATGCTAATTGATTCACATTGATTTGATTTAATCATGCATTATCCCATATCTTCACGATTTTGATGGTGTAATTACCTAATGTAGAATACCGCTAAGCATTTCGCCCGGCGTGCTAACGGTTCTGCCAGGTCGCCACTCTTTAATCATGCATTATCTCATATCTTCAAGATCTTCATGGTGTAATTACTTAATGTGGAATAACATTGTAGGGTAGGTGTGAGAGCCTGGATCTGGTCAGTTTGAACATAAAACAGATTAAATATTTTGGCCGGATATGGCTGGTTTAAATACTTAAAGGGTTAAAGAAAATTAAATAAAGTATATTACGGAGATGTACTCGCATAGCAGGTAATTTGATCTGAGATCATGTGCTGAAATGAAAACAATTGCAGCGTGGAAGGTGTTTATAAGCCATTTAAGAAACACACAAAAGCCGTTCGATTCACTCCAACATTTAAGTTTAATTTGTCAAAATATTTTCGTCGCTAAAATCCGCGACCTGTTCACTGACAAAGTCCGTGCTGCATCAAATAAAGTATATCTCTAGCAAAAATGTAAGCCAATATTTTTCACTGCAAAAACAAAATGGCGACTAACTGTTGAACTCGTGTTTAAAAAAGGAGATTGTCAGGAAGAAATTCAACAAATAAAAGAGGAAATTATTTTAAACAAATTAATTATTATTTTTAGTTTATTAAGGAAATGTTTTCAGACATTTTTTATTTGATTTTATACAAATCGAATTAGTTTTAGTTTATTAAAAAAAAGTATGTTCAGGTATTTTTTTCATAAAATGAAAATTGAAAATTATCTTAAAGCAATCAGCATAAAAATTTGAAATTTTGAAAAAAATTTTTTTATTTTGTACAAATTGTTTAGCATTTTCAGTTTATTACAGAAATGTTCTCAGGCATTTTGATCACAAAATGAAAAGTAAAAAAAATTATCGTAAGCAATCAATATAAAAATTCAAAATTTTGGAAAAAAAAACCCAAAAATCTTTTTGTTTTTCAGAATTGTAAATCTCTATTTTTAAATATGGAATTTGAAAGAAAGGAAAAATTTTGAAAATAAAATTTTCAAAGTAATGTGGAAGAGGGTTCTTTTTTCTTTCTTTTTTTTTATTTATTTATTTTAAAAAAATGTTTTTTTTTTTGACAAACTCAAAATCTCTGCTTTTGAAAACAGAAATACAACAGTTGGGTTAAGATACTTGCTCAAGACATCCATCTGAACATAACTAAATCATGTCAATATTTTCGTTTTTAAAGGCAGCCAACTGGCAGAATAATTAGTGCGTCAGAAAATAATTCTTAACAGTAATTTTTCCGGCTTTTTATATTCTGAGTTCAAATCCTGCCACGGTCGACTTTGTCTTCCATCCTTTCAGGGTCAATAAAATAAGTACCAGTTGAACACTGGGTTTCATGGAATTGTTTAGCCCCTTCTCACAAACTTTCAGGCCTTCTGTCTATATGTTCTGAGTTCAAATCCTGCCAGGGTCAACTTTGTCTTCCATCCTTTCAGAGTCAATAAAATAAGTACCAGTTGAACACTGGGTTTCATGGAATTGTTTAGCCCCTTCTCACAAACTTTCAGGCCTTCTGTCTATATGTTCTGAGTTCAAATCCTGCCAGGGTCAACTTTGTCTTCCATCCTTTCAGGGTCAATAAAATAAGTACCAGTTGAACACTGGGTTTCATGGAATTGTTTAGCCCCTTCTCACAAACTTTCAGGCCTTCTGTCTATATGTTCTGAGTTCAAATCCTGCCAAGGTCAACTTTGTCTTCCATCCTTTCAGGGTCAATAAAATAAGTACCAGTTGAACACTGGGTTTCATGGAATTGTTTAGCCCCTTCTCACAAAATTTCAGGCCTTCTGTCTATATGTTCTGAGTTCAAATCCTGCCAAGGTCAACTTTGTCTTCCATCCTTTCAGGGTCAATAAAATAAGTACCAGTTGAACACTGGGTTTCATGGAATTGTTTAGCCCCTTCTCACAAACTTTCAGGCCTTCTGTCTATATGTTCTGAGTTCAAATCCTGCCAGGGTCAACTTTGTCTTCCATCCTTTCAGGGTCAATAAAATAAGTACCATATAGACAGAAGGCCTGAAAGTTTGTGAGAAGGGGCTAAACAATTCCATGAAACCCAGTGTTCAACTGGTACTTATTTTATTGACCCTGAAAGGATGGAAGACAAAGTTGACCTTGGCAGGATTTGAACTCAGAACATATAGACAGAAGGCCTGGAAGTTTGTGAGAAGGGGCTAAACAATTCCATGAAACCCAGTGTTCAACTGGTACTTATTTTATTGACCCTGAAAAGATGGGAAGCAAAGTTGACCTTGGCAGGATTTGAACTCAGAACATATAGACAGAAGGCCTGGAAGTTTGTGAGAAGGGGCTAAACAATTCCATGAAACCCAGTGTTCAACTGGTACTTATTTTATTGACCCTGAAAAGATGGGAAGCAAAGTTGACCTTGGCAGGATTTGAACTCAGAACATATAGACAGAAGGCCTGAAAGTTTGTGAGAAGGGGCTAAACAATTCCACGAAACCCAGTGTTCAACTGGTACTTATTTTATTGACCCTGAAAAGATGGGAAGCAAAGTTGACCTTGGCAGGATTTGAACTCAGAACATATAGATAGAAGGCCTGAAATTTTGTGAGAAGGGGCTAAACAATTTTTTACTCTTTCCTAATCTCCCCGATTGGAACCCATTGTGTTCCTACATGTGGGGGCACAGTTGAGAAAGGTGCCAACTGCTCCGCCTGCGACACCAAGGCTGAGCTGGTGGCCAAGATAAAAGGTGTTCAAAGATCTCCCCAAGGACATAGCGAGGAATGCATGTGTGCCACCTTCCAGAGCTGTCACATGAGGTGGAAGTTAAGGGCAGCTGCTTTGAGGAAACAGCTGTTTCGTAGCCATAATCCAGTTGATATTTTACTCTTTACTCTTTTACTTGTTTCAGTCATTTGACTGCGGCCATGCTGGAGCACCGCCTTTAGTCGAGCAAATCGACCCCAGGACTTATTCTTTGTAAGCCTAGTACTTATTCTATCGGTCTCTTCTTGCTGAACCACTAAGTTACGGGGGACGTAAACACACCAGCATCGGTTGTCAAGCGATGTTGGGTGGACAAACACAGACACACAAACATATACACACACATACACTGTTTCAGTCATTTGACTGCGGCCATGCTGGAGCACCGCCTTTAGTCGAGCAACTCGACCCCAGGACTTATTCTTTGTAAGCCCAGTACTTATTCTATCGGTCTCTTTTGCCGAACCACTAAGTTACGGGGGACGTAAACACACCAGCATCAGTTGTCAAGTGATGTTGGGTGGACAAACACAGACACACAAACATATACACACACATACACTGTTTCAGTCATTTGACTGCGGCCATGCTGGAGCACCGCCTTTAGTCGAGCAAATCGACCCCAGGACTTATTCTTTTGTAAGCCCAGTACTTATTCTATCGGTCACTTTTGACGAACCGCTAAGTGACGGGGACGTAAACACACCAGCATCGGTTGTCAAGCAATGTTGGGTGGACAAATACAGACACACAAACATATACACACAAATACACATATGTATACATATATATATAAATATATATACAATCTTCTTTCAGTTTCTGTCTACCAAATCCACTCACAAGGCTTTGGTCGGCCCGAGGCTATAGTAGAAGACACTTGCCCAAGGTGCCACGCAGTGGGACTGAACCCAGAACCATGTGGTTGGTAAGCAAGCTACTTACTAATTTTTGAAATTTTTAAAAATACTTTTAATTTTGGATGGAATATTGTGCTTCTCTTTTATGCAAATTATCGGATTTAGCCCAAACACTCTGTATTTGTTTATCTGGCTCACACATGCATGTATATTAACCATACATAAGGATGTGATTTGAGGAAGATTTGGCTGCTATTTCTACCAGGTCTAGCTGCCATGTAGAGGTCACCCTCAATGGCTGAAGCATACATAAGACAGTAAGGTGTGATTTGAGGGAGATTTGGCTGCTATAATTACCATGTAGAGATCCCCTCATCGGCTCATACACACATACATACATACATACATACACACACATACATAGATACATCCATACATACATACACACATAAATACATACATACATACACACATACATACATACACACATACATACACACATACACACACATACATAGATACATCCATACATACATACACACATAAATACATACATACATACACACATACATACATACACACATACATACACACATACATACATACACACACACATACATACATACATACACACATACATAGATACATCCATACATACATACATACACACATACATACAAACATACATATACACACACACACACATACATACACACACACACATACATAAATACATACATACATACATCCATACACACATAAATACATACACACATACATACATACACACCTACGCAAAACAGTAAGTCATGATTCCAAAGAGATTTTAGCTGCTCTTTCCAGCATGCTTACTCACTCGCCCTCAAGGCCTACCCTTCTGGCTGTTCTTCAAAAATTCCATAACATCCGTGGGTGTTGCAACATTTGCCGTAATTCCAATAAGCTGCAATTCCTCTCAAGGTTGTTTCTTGCAGCGATTTTCCAAAAACCATCTTTAAGAGATTGTCTTTTTTTTTCTTTTTCACTTGTTTTTGTGTATTTTTTTCTATTTTTTTTTTAGATTTTATATCCCCCCCCCCATTCAACGAAACTCTTGTAAAACTGCGCCAAGTGCCGTTCTTGTTGTTGCTGCTGCTGTCTTCTAATTCTTCATCTGCTTCTTCTCCTTCTCCTTCTTCTTCCAATTCTTCTTCTTCTGCTTCGTCTCCTTCTTCCTCTTCTTCTTCTTCTTCTTCCAATTCTTCTTCTTCTTCTTCCAATTCTTCTTCTTCTTCTTCACTCTCTTCTTCTTCTTCTTCCAATTCTTCTTCTTCTTCTTCACTCTCTTCTTCTTCTTCTTCTTCACTCTCTTCTTCTTCCAATTCTTCTTCTTCTCCTTTTTCTTCTTCTTCTTCTTCTTCATCTACTACTACTACTACTACTACTACTACCACTACCACCACCACCAATTCAGAAAAAGTACAGGACATGAGTAGTGACAGAAGTGACTCCGTTTCTTCTTCTTCTTCTTCTTCTTCTTCTTCCAATCAGGACTCACGCCATTAGCCACAAAGAACAATCTCTAATTCGAGCCTACTCTAACCTACTAAGAATGAATGCGGCAAATTGAAGATCCACCCACCACACGCGATAGACTGGTGGTTGCACGGGTGCGAAAGCCATGTTGTTATCCTCATTCCGTAAACGGTGGCTTTTTTAACGGGTGGAGAGCTGAACCATCCTGGGGTACAGAGGATTTGCAATCTAGACTAGGGTCTGAAAGTTTACCACACCATAGAGGGTTACACCATGGTTCCTCTGCTTTGTGGCAGAAGTAGGAAGAAAGAGTGAGAGAAAGTTGTGGTGAAAGAGTACAGCGGGTTTCACCACCACCACCACCCACCAGAGCCTCGTGGAGCTTAGGTGTTTTTTGCTCAATAAACACTCACAATGCTCGGTCTGGGAATTGAAACTGCGTTCTTACAACCGCGAGTCCGCTGCCCTAACCACTGGGCCATTGCGTTCTGAGTTCAAATTCCGCTGACATCGACTTTGCCTTTCATCCTTTGGTGGGTTGATGAATTAAGTACCAGTTGCGTACTGGGTCCCTCAATCGATTGGCCCCCTTCCCCCAAAATTTCGGGCCTTGTGCCAAAAGTAGGAAAATGTAGCCGTTGCTTTTGCTATTATTGTTAACTGTTGTTGTTGTTGTTGATGATGATGATGATGTTCACACTCCTCACCCCCACTACACACAGACAACAATACCACAAAACCGCTTCAGAAAATCCCCTGCAAGTCTCATCCTACACGAAATACTGACGATCTTTCGTCTCTAGTAGACCTCTCCGTCGATTTCCGTAAAAAAAAAATTTTTTGTTTACATATGGGCTTGCGGGAACTTTTGAAGTAATATACATACATATACACATACACCGAGTAAAATATTTCAGTTATCTCTTTCTTTCACACACTACTCTGTCTCTTCACACACACTAACAGAAGCACTTCACTTACACAACATACTGTCTGTCTCCCACACCCCATCAAACACACACACACACACATGTACATCAATGCTTCCCATGCACGGTAACTTCAAAAGAACTTCCCTCGTCATACAATCGCTTTCTCTTAGTCTCTTTCGCTCTCATTACTTCAAAAGTTCCCGCAAGCCCATATGTAAAAAAAAAACAATTTTTTTACGGAAATCAACGGAAAGGTCTACTAGAGACGAAAGATTGCCGAAATACTTTCAAATTAGGCCTCGAAACCGGTTTTATATCATGATCAGTAAAACCGAAACGGATTTGCCAAAACCGATTTTAAGGTTTGCTGTTTTTTTTTTTTTTTTTCGCAAAACATTTCTCCATTTTTTTCTTATCAAGAACTATCGTTGAAACTGAACAAACTGAACTGTTGTCGGTCGCCTTTAGTTGAGATTGCTGTCTGTTTCATTGAAACATATCGCAACATATCTCACCTTCTTTCCTCTTGAACCTGAGATCAGCACCTTGTCATCTCCTTCGCTAACCCCTGGCTGACTCTTTGAATTTGCAGGTAACAGAGTTTATTCATAGCAAGTCAAGGGGATGTTGTTAGTCTTCCGTCGGGGGATCTTTCCCATTGAGCACATGTAATAACCAGTTCCAGATTTTTTGATAAAAAATGTGAAGAGATCGCCATAACAGACGACAGTGATCGCCATGACAGACGATAGTGATGACGAAGCTGACATAAGCCAACAAGACATACTTTGTCAAACAGATTTGGCTCACGAAAATGCTTGTTTTCCCCAGCTAAAACCCGAATTTAACAAAGTTTTAAATAAGGTAAGAAAAATTTCAAAACTTTTCCGTAAATCTCCTACAAAAAATGAAATTTTGCAAGATTTTGTACGAGCGAACTTTGATAACAGAGAATATAAACTTATACTGGATTGCAGAACTCGGTGGAATGGCACATTCCATATGATTGAGAGACTTTTGAAATTGAAAAGCTGCATTCCAAATGCTCTACGAGCAGAACTTTCCACAGATGCCCATCGCTGACGAAGAATGGAAATCTCTCCATTTACTATATGAAATTCTGCATCCAGTAGAAATTATTTTGAAGGCTGTTTGCGCTGATGATTCGGGTTTACTGAAAGCAGAATATCCTATAGAATCATTATTGAATAAACTTAATATCGTCGGCAACCCTTTGGCTCTGAATCTTCGTGAAAGACTTATGCATAGATATAATAAGAGAAGAAATGTGGAAACCTTGACTCTCTTGAGGTATTTACATAACCCAAAGAAATTTAAAGGTAAGTCGATTTCTGGACCTTTTCTAATTTTTAACGAAACAGCATTTAAGGAAGTATGCTGAACAAACATATAGGAGATTATTTCCTGAACATGATGCTGAGAACACAACAGAATTATACAAAATAAATAAAATAGGAGGGAACCTAAAAACAAGTGTTACTGTTGTCCCATCTACTTATGAAGGTAATGGACTCATTCGTGAATACACAAGCGCAAGGAATCGTGACTTGTCGATCCTACAACGACTACCTAGCAAAGTAAATAAAACACAAAAACACAAAGTAAGGATCGACTAGTCACGACTAGCTTGTGCGAGTGCGCGCACCGGGACCACTGTTCTTAAGTAGTACCCAACCGGTTCTGAGAATTACTTATACTTAAACTCGATTTTGGGAATTATCGGTTTTCTGCGAGCCCTATTTCAAACCAAAGACACACAACACATATCAGACGCGCTGACCACTCTGCAAGAAAGCCTTTTCAGTGCCAGAAATAGCAGCCAAATCACCCTCGAATTACACCCTCCTGTCATATATATATATAGGTATATATGTATGTATGAGCCAATGAGGGAGACCTCTACATGGCAGCTAAACTTGTTAGAAATACAAGCTAAATCTCCCTTAAATCACACCCTATTGTCTTATGTATGTATACCGTATATAATATATATATATATATATGTTGAATTTTCTGCTGCTTTTAAATAAAGTATATATATATATATATACCGTATATAATATATATTTTCTCTTTTCTCTTTTACTTGTTTCAGTCATTTGACTGCGGCCATGCTGGAGCACCGCCTTTAATCGAGCAACTCGACCCCGGGACTTATTCTTTGTAAGCCCAGTACTTATTCTATCGGTCTCTTTACGGGGACATAAACACATCAGCATCAGTTGTCAAGCTAAGCTAGGGGGACAAACACAGACACACACATACATATATATATATATATATATATACGACGGGCTTCTTTCAGTTTCCGTCTACCAAATCCACTCACAAGGCTTTGGTCGGCCCGAGGCTATAGCAGAAGACACTTGCCCAAGATGCCACGCAGTGGGACTGAACCCGGAACCATGTGGTTGGTAAGCAAGCTACTTACCACACAGCCAATATATATTATATATATATATATATGATACACGGTGTGCCTGTTTTGTAAGTACATTTAATTCAATGTTCTTTTATTCCTTTATTTGTTTCAGTCATTTGACTACGGCCAAGCTGGAGCACTGCCTTTAGTCGAACAAATTGCCCCCAAGACTTATTCTTTGTAAGCCCAGTACTTATTCTATGGCGATATAAACACACCAACATCGGTTGTCACGTGATGGTGGGGGGACAAACAGACACAAAGACATATACATCATCATCGTCATCGTCGTTTAATGTCCACTTTTCATGGGTTGGATGATTTGAATGGGGACTGGCAAACCAGATGGCTGCACCAGGCTCCAATCTGATCTGGCAGAGTTTCTACAGCTGGATGCCCTTCCTAACGCCAACCACTCCGAGAGTGTTGTGGGTGCTTTTACGTGCCAGTCAAGCGGTACTGGCAACAGCCATGCTCAAGTGGTGTTTTTTATGTACCACCTACACAGGAGCCAGTCCAGCGGCACTGGCAATGACCCTGCTTGAATGTTTTTCACGTGCCAGTAAAGGTGATGCTGGTAACGACCACATTTGAATGGTGTTTTTTATGTACCACCGGCACGGAAGCCAGTCAGTTGCTCTGGCAGCAATCACGCTTGGATGGTGGTCTTAGCGCTCCACTGGCGCGGGTATACATATATCTCTCTTTTACTTGTTTCAGTCATTTGACTGTGGCCATGCTGGAGCACCGCCTTTAGTTGAGCAAATCAACCCCAGAACTTATTCTTTGTAAGCCCAGTACTTATTCTATTGGTCTCTTTGGCCGAACCGCTAAGTGACGGGGACGTAAACACACTAGCATCGGTTGTCAAGCAATGCTAGGGGGACAAACACAGACACACAAACACATACATATATATATAGATATATACGACGGGTTTCTTTCAGTTTCCGTCTACCAAATCCACTCACAAGGCATTGGTTGGCCCAGGGCTATAGCAGAAGACACTTACCCAAGATGCCATGCAGTGGGGCTGAACCCGGAACCATGTAGTTGGTTAGCAAGCTACTTACCACACAGCCACTCCTGCGCCTATATATATATATTCCGGGTTTCTTTCAGTTTCCACTTACCAAATCCACTCACAAGGCTTTGGTCGGTCCGAGGCTATAGTAGAAGACACTTGCCCAAGATGCCACGCAGTGGGACTGAACCCGGAACCATGTAGTTGGTTAGCAAGCTACTTACCACACAGCCACTCCTGCGCCTATATATATATATTCTGGGTTTCTTTCAGTTTCCGTCTACCAAATCCACTCACAAGGCATTGGTCAGCCCGGGACTATAGCAGAAGACACTTGCCCAAGATGCTACGCAGTGGGGCTGAACCCGGAACCATGTAGTTGGTTAGCAAGCTACTTACCACACAGCCACTCCTGTGCCTTTACAATTTTTTATTTTCTAGGTTATTAATGATAAATATACGATTTTCCTTTTCTTACACCAAAATTATCCACTTGTTACTAATTGATATCTTACTCTTTACTCTCTCTTTTACTCTTTTACTTGTTTCAGTCATTTTGACTGTGGCCATGCTGGAGCACCGCCTTTAGTCGAGCAACTCGGCCCCGGGACTTATTCTTTTTGTAAGCCCAGTACTTATTCTATCGGTCTCTTTTTGCCGAACCGCTAAGTGACGGGGACGTAAACACACCAGCATCGGTTGTCAAGCAATGCTAGGGGGACAAACACAAACACACAAACATATACACACTAAATTACTAAATTTCTTTACTCTTCTTTAGAAAACTGCCTCAATTTCTGTTAATTTTATTTTTATTGTCTTCCAAATTTTTAAAGATTTAAAAAAAAAAATCAACTCTTTGAAATGTTATGTTGAGGGTTTATTTTTTTTAACCTGAAGGTGCCACACAATAGGACTGAACCTTGAACCATGTGCCTGAAAAGCAAGCTTCTTACCACACAGCCACAGCTAGAAATGATTATCTCCCCTTGATGGTAAATTCACCTTAGGGAAACCATGTTATATCTTTTCCACTCTTGTAAAGGTACCAGAGAAACCATGTCATCAAAAATGATGCCAACAGTTCTACTGATGACAGAAAATGGCCCAAGAACACAATTGTAAGGAGAGAGGAACCATTGATATACTCTTTTACTCATTTACTTGTTTCAGTCATTTGACTGCGGCCATGCTGGAGCACCGCCTTTAATCGAGCAACTCGACCCCGGGACTTATTCTTTGTAAGCCCAGTACTTATTCTATCGGTCTCTTTTGCCGAACCGCTAAGTGACAGGGGACATAAACACACCAGCATCGGTTGTCAAGCAATGCTAGGGGGACAAACACAAACACACATATATATACATATATACGACGGGCTTCTTTCAGTTTCCGTCTACCAAATCCACTCACAAGGCTTTGGTCGGCCCGAGGCTATAGTAGAAGACACTTGCCCAAGGTGCCACGCAGTGGGACTGAACCTGGAACCATGTGGTTGGGAAGCAAGCTACTTACCATACAGCCACTCCTATATATATACATATATATGACGGGCTTCTCTCAGTTTCCGTCTACCAAATCCACTCACAAGGCTTTGGTCGGCCCGAGGCTATAGTAGAAGACACTTGCCCAAGGTTCCATGCAGTGGGACTGAACCCGGAACCATGTGGTTCGTAAGCAAGCTACTTACCACACAGCCACTCCTGCACCTATCTATATGATGAGCTTCACTTAGTTTCTGCTAGCCAAATCCAATCACAAGGCTTCTGTTAGTCTGGGACCATAGTAGAAGACACTTGCCCAAGATGCCATGCAGTGGGACTGAACCCAGAACCATGTGGTTGGGAAGCAAGCTTCTTGCCACACAGCCACGCCAATATTTATTTATTATTTATTATAAGTGTAAACAAACTAATGTTTGTTATAGAAGCGTTGAAATGTGTACTGCAAGATATAAATAAACAGATATAACAGCAGAGGCGCAATGGTCCAGTGGATAGGGCAACGGACTCGTGGTTGTAGGATAGTGGTTTCGATTCCCAGACCGGGCATTGTGTTTATTGAGCGAAAACACCTAAAACCCCACAAGGCTCTGGCAGGGGGTGGTGGTGAACCCTGCTGTACTCTTTCACCACAACTTTCTCTCACTTGTCACACTCTGTGTCACGCTGAATCTCCCCGTGAACTACGTTAAGGGTACACGTGTCTGTGGAGTGCTCAGCCACTTGCACATTAATAAATGAGCTGCGATGTGACTGGTGCCAAGCTGTATCGGCCCCTTTGCCTTTCCCTTGGATAACATCTATTTCTTTACTACCCACAGAGAGGACAAACAAGGACAGACAAAGGAATTAAGTCGATTACATCGACCCCAGTGCGTAACTGGTACTTATTTAATCGGATTCTGCCAGCTCGCCGCCTGGCATGGAGAGGAGAGGCTGGTGTGCATGGGCGACTGCCGGCCTTCCATAAAAGCAACCTTGCCCAGACTTGTGCCTCGGAGGGTAACTTTCTAGGTGCAATCCCATGGTCATTCATGACCGAAGGGAGTCACAAGATATAACAGCAGAAATTCGATAAGGTCCCACTGTGTGACATCTTGGGCAAGTGTCTTCTACTATAGCCCCGGGCTGACCAATGCCTTGTGAGTGGATTTGGTAGACGGAAACTGGAAGAAGCCTGTCGTATATATGTATGTGTGTATATGTTTGTGTGTCATACCCCTTGTTATATCAATTGTTGTGGTAGTATCCCTTATATCCCTTGATGTGGTAGTAACCCTCATACCCCTTGTTATATCAATTGTTGTGGTAGTATCCCTTATATCCCTTGATGTGGTAGTATCCCTTATATCCCTTGATGTGGTAGTATCCCTTGATGTGGTAGTAACCCTCATACCCCTTGTTATATCAATTGTTGTGGTAGTATCCCTTATATCCCTTGATGTGGTAGTATCCCTTATATCCCTTGATGTGGTAGTATCCCTTATATCCCTTGATGTGGTAGTAACCCTCATACCCCTTGTTATATCAATTGTTGTGGTAGTATCCCTTATATCCCTTGATGTGGTAGTATCCCTTAATGTGGTAGTATCCCTTATATCCCTTGATGTGGTAGTATCCCTTAAATCCCTTGATGTGGTAGTAACCCTCATACCCCTTGTTATATCAATTGTTGTGGTAGTATCCCTTATATCCCTTGATGTGGTAGTATCCCTTGATGTGGTAGTATCCCTTATATCCTTGATGTGGTAGTATCCCTTATATCCCTTGATGTGGTAGTAACCCTCATACCCCTTGTTATATCAATTGTTGTGGTAGTATCCCTTGATGTGGTAGTATCCCTTATATCCCTTGATGTGGTAGTATCCCTATATCCCTTGATATGGTAGTATCCCTTATATCCCTTGATGTGGTAGTATCCCTTAATGTGGTAGTATCCCTTATATCCCTTGATGTTGTAGTATCCCTTAAATCCCTTGATGTGGTAGTAACCCTCATACCCCTTGTTATATCAATTGTTGTGGTAGTATCCCTTATTATATATCTTCTGTTATGTCCCTTGTTGTGGTAGTACCCCTTATATCCCTTGATGTGGTAGTACCCCTTATATCCTTTGATGTGGTAGTATCCCTTATATCCCTTGATGTGGTAGTAACCCTCATACCCCTTGTTATATCAATTGTTGTGGTAGTATCCCTTATTATATATCTTCTGTTATGTCCCTTGTTGTGGTAGCATCCCTTATATCCCTTGACGTTAGAGTATCCCTTGTTATATATCTTCTGTTATGTCCCTTGTTGTGGTAGTATCCCTTATATCCCTTGTTATAACCCTTGACGTTAGAGTATCCCTTATTATATATCTTCTGTTATGTCCCTTGTTGTGGTAGTATCCCTTATATCCCTTGTTATATATCTTCTGTTATGTCCCTTGTTGTGGTAGTATCCCTTATATCCCCTGTTATATATCTTCTGTTGTCCCTTGTTGTGGTAGTATCCCTTATTATAACCCTTGACGTTAGAGTATCCCTTATTATATATCTTCTGTTATGTCCCTTGTGGTAGTATCCCTATCCCTTGTTATAACCCTTGACGTTAGAGTATCCGATTCGTGTAAACCCCACTTTCTGTTATTCTTTTACTTGTTTCAATCATTTGACTTTGGCCATACTGGGGCACTGCCTTTAGCCAAACAAATCGACCCCAGGACTTATTCGTTGTAAGGCTAGTACTTATTTCATCGGTCTCTTTTGCCGAGCTGCTAGGTTACAGGGACGTAAACACACCATCATCGGATGTCAAGCGATGGTGGTGGGGACATACAGACCCACAAATACATACATATGTGTGTGTATAACAGGCTTCATTCAGTTTCCATCTACCAAATCCACTCACAAGGCTTTGGTTGGCCTATGGCTTGTCCAAGGTTCCACGGAGTGGGACTGAACCCAGAACTGTGCGGTTGGTAAGTGAGCTACTTACCACACAGCAACTCTGTTTTTGTTTACTCTTTACTCTTTTACTTGTCTCAGTCATTTGACTGCGGCCATGCTGGAGCACCGCCTTTAGTCGAGCAAATCGACCCCGATTCTTTGTAAGCCCAGTACTTATTCTATCGATCTCTTTTTGCCGAACTGCTAAGTGACGGGGGACGTAAACACACCAGCATCGGTTGTCAAGCGATGGTGGTGAAACAAACACACACACACAAACATATATATATACATATATACGACAGGCTTCTTTCAGTTTCCGTCTACCAAATCCACTCACAAGGCTTTGGTCGGCCCAAGGCTATAGCAGAAGACACTTGTCCAAGGTACCACGCAGTGGGACTGAACCCAGAACCGTGTGGTTGGTAAACAAGCTACTTACCACACAGCAACACTGTTTTTGCATTTTTTTTTTGTTTTTGTTTCATCTTTTGTCCCCTCCATGTCTTGCACCTTAAAGGTCAATAAAAAAAATCATTACTGTTAACTCTCTCCTGTACTTGATAGGAGAGTCCAGTTTGCTGGACATTGTTGTAGAGCTGAAAAATAGGTAATTTCTACTCTCCTCCTCTGGAAGCCATCTACTCGCGATACCAGAGGGCGCACACTTTTCGAGAGGCAGTGAATGGATGGAACCTACACTTGCCTCCTTATGAGAGCTCAAAATCTCTCGTGGAAGCGTCATCCAACCAAAATGCAAATATATGGGAAACTACCACCTGTGTCATCTCTTGTGAAAGGTAGCAGAGTCCAGTTTGCTGGACATTGTTGTAGAGCTGAAAAATAGGTAATTTCTACTCTTCTCCTCTGGAAGCCATCTACTCGCGATACCAGAGGGCGCACACTCTCCTACCCTGATGTAATCTCCAGGGATACAGGCATCCAGCAACAGGACCTCCGTAATGCCATGATGGACCGTGAAGTCTGGCGTAGCATGGTAAATTCCATTGTCTCGACCACGATTGCAATACCAGAGGGTGCACACTCTCCTACCCTGATGTAATCTCCAGGGATACAGGCATCCAGCAACAGGACCTCCGTAATGCCATGATGGACTGTGAAGTCTGGCGTAGCGTGGTAAATTCCATTGTCTCGACCACGGTCGAACAATGATGATGAGGATTGCTTGGCCATTGTAAACGGGACATGGAGTAAACTGCTGAAATATCAAAATTTAAAGAATACACAGTAACAGGGAAAAAAATAAAATAATCATAATAATAAAAACAAAAAACAAGGGTTTATTGGTCTTTTGAAGCTGATTTAAAAGGTATTAAGATGTAGGTTCCATATGAGAAAATGTGTGTATGTATATTTATATATATATATGTGTGTATATATATATATATATATATATATATATATATATATATATATATATATATATATATATAAATTCATGTGTATCGTTTCAGTCATTGGACGGCGGCCATTCTGGGGCACCACCGCCCTGAGGGATTTCGTCAAACAAAATGGCCCCAGGACTCATTTGTTTTGTTTATTTTTTTTCTTGTCCTTCTTTTAAAGTCCGGTATTTTTCCTAATGGTTCTCTCACTGGCAAAACCACTGGGTCGCGTGGGACGTAAACAAACCAACACCGGTCGTCAAGCGATGTAGGGGCGGGGTGGGGGGCAAACAGAAACGCAGACACAAAAACTCCCATATGCACATGCACAAAAGGCTTCCAGACAGTCTCCATTTGCCAAGTTCATCCACAAGGCATTCATCGGTCAGTCCGCGGCTACTGTAGGGGACAGATGTCCAAGGTGCCATTCGGTGGGACTGACCCCAAGACCACATGGTTACAAAGCAAACACCTTATTCACACAGCCATTTATATATATATGTGTACACATACATATATATATACACATACATACAAACATACATACACACACACATACATACATATATACACGCCTATATATGTACATACACATACATACATATGCATACACATACATATATATGCATACACATACATATATGCATACATACACATACATATATCTAGATACACACATATGTATGTATATATATATATATATATATATATATATAGACATATATGTACGTATATATATTTATGCATGTATACACACACACATATATACGCATGTATATATGTGTATGTATGTATGTATGTATATATAAACACACACACATATATACATGTGTGTAAGTGTGTATATATATATACACACACACCACATACACACACACATCTGTATGAATTCTTAAAACATTATGACACTGCATTAATAATGGTCAGATACATGTATAAAACAGCTTGCATGCAATAATAATAATATAATAATAATAATAATAATAATAATAATAATAATAATAATAATAAATAATGATAATAATAATAATAATAATAATAATAAATAATGATAATAATAATAATAATAATATTAAATAATGATAATAATAATAATAATATTGTTCGAATTTTTAAATAAAAAAAAAAAAAAAAAAATTGAAAGTACATTCCCGAACAGTTTTGTGACATTGCAAGCAAGCTTTTTCTTCTATCTTGTGTTTGTGTGTTTGTATGTGTGTGTGTACGTCTAGTTTTTCCTCTCTCTTCTCACAAAGAAGCGAACTATTTCTCTTCTGCAGCGTAGTGACATTGACGTTAACAAGACGCGTAAAAGGGTCGAACGGCGTAGAAATCTAAACACAAGTGAATAGTCTCGAGGAAACTATTTTCACACAGCAACTCTCTTATGGTCCTTTTTTTTCCTTTTTTTTTCCAGTCAGTGTATTATTATTATTATTATTATTATTTTGTCTTTTACACTTGTTCCAGTCATTGTACTGCGGCCATGCTGGGGCACTGCCTTGAAGAATTTCTGTTAAACAAGTCAACACCAGTACTCTTTTTTTTTTTTTTTTGTAAAATCTGGTACATATTCTATTGGTCTTTTTTTGCCGAACCGCTACGTTATGGGGATGTTAACAAACCAACACTGGTTTCCAAACAGTGACAGAGAACAAACACAACATACACTCACATATACACACACACATATATATATAAATATGTGAAGGGCTTCGACACAGTTTCTTCCCAACCAAATTCACTCAAGAGGCTTTGGTTGACCCAAGGCTATAAGTAGACGACACTGCCACACTGTGAGACTGAACTCAGAATCCAAGGGTTACAAAGTGAGCTTCATAACCACACAAATAAGCCAATTATTATTATTATTATTATTATTATTATTATAATTGTTGTTGTTGTTGTTGTTTTCTGTGGTCCCCCACCCCCAAATATTTAAGTCGGAAACAAAGAGAGTGGTGGGGAGTAAACAGAAAATTGCCCCAGGATGATGTAGAAAACCAAAAAAATGAGATTCTGTGATTAGAAAACGAAGGCTTGCAATTATGTTCTGAGGTGGTGGCCATGGTCGTGGTAGTGGTGGTGGGGCAACAATTTGAAGTTGCTGTACTTGTTGCTGTCCCCGACCCCCACCCGGCAGTTTCCTTCTAGAAAGTTCTCTCTGCTTGCACGCACACTGTTGCGGTTGCACCTGACAACGGCTGCATCCACTGCTGTTGTTGTTGTTGTTTGTGGTGGTGATGGCGTGGTGGCTTGTCTTAACCAGAGGTGATGGTCATTGCCAGTTTCTTCTTGCCTCCTGAAGAGAAAATATTTATTTAGTAATTTTAAAATAATAATAATAATAATAATAAATAAAAATAATAACAATTATAATAAATAATAATAATAATAACAATAAATAAAAATAACAATAATAATAATAATAATAAATAAAAATAATAACAATTATAATAAATAATAATAATAATAACAATAAATAAAAATAACAATAATAATAATAATAATAAATAAAAATAATAGCAAAAATAATACATAATAACAATAATAATAATAATAAATAAAAATAATAACAATAATAATAAATAATAATAACAATAATAAATAATAACAATAATAATAATAATAAATAAAAATAATAACAAAAATAATAAATAATAATAATAACAATAATAATAATAATAAATAAAAATAATAACAATAATAATAAATAATAATAACAATAATAAATAATAACAATAATAATAATAAATAAAAATAACAAAAATAATAAATAATAATAACAATAATAATAATAATAAATAAAAATAATAACAATAATAATAATAATAACAATAATAAATAACAATAATAATAATAATAAATAAAAATAATAACAAAAATAATAAATAATAATAATAACAATAATAATAATAATAAATAAAAATAATAACAAAAATAATAAATAATAATAATAACAATAATAATAATAATAAATAAAAATAATAACAATAATAATAAATAATAATAATAATAATAAATAATAATAATAATAATAATAATAAATAAAAATAATAACAATAATAATAAATAATAATAATAATAACAATAAATAAAAATAATAATAATAATAATAATAATGGTTCCAAATTTTGGCACAAGGCTAGCAGTTTCAGAGAAGGGACTAAGTTGGTTACATCAACCCTCAGTATTCAACTGGTACTTATTTTATCAACCCTGAAAGGATGAAAAGCAAAAGTCAACCTTGACGGAATTTGAACTCAGAATGTAAAGGCAGGTGAAATTCCAGTGAGCATTTTGCTCAGCATGCTAACAATTTAGCCAACCTGCTATCTAGAGGATGCTAATACTCTTTACTCTTTTACTTGTTTCAGTCATTTGACTACGGCCATGCTGGAGCACCGCCTTTTAGTCGAGCAAATCGACGCCGGGACTTATTCTTTTGTAAGCCCAGTACTTATTCTATCGGTCTCTTTTGCCGAACCGCTAAGTGACGGGGATGTAAACACACCAGCATTGGTAGTCAAGCAATGCTAGGAGGACAAACAGACACACAAACACACACATATATATATATATATATATACATATATATGACAGGCTTCTTTCAGTTTCCGTCTACCAAATCCACTCACAAGGCATTGGTCGGCCCGAGGCTATAGCAGAAGACACTTGCCCAAGATGCCATGCAGTGGGACTGAACCCGGAACTGTGTGGCTGGTTAGCAAGCTACTTACCACACAGCCACTCCTACGCCTATATAATAATAATAATAATAATAATAATAATAATAATAATAATTAATTCTTTTATTAGCCACAAGGGCTGACAAAAATTAATTACAACATAAAGGGACAAAACAGGACGAAAGGTTACAAAGGGTTTTGTCTGTTTGTAAAAAAGTGTAACAATGAAAAACTCCCAATAGCGGGAGGCGTTACAAAAGGTCCCTGGTGAAAAAAACCCATAAAAGCCATGGGAGCCTGGTCAAAAGGGGGCTAGAGAGCCCCTTTCTCCTTTTGTAATACCTTTTTAAATTACAGGTGTATCCTCAGAATGGCTCCTTTCATACTGGCCATTCTTGCGACATTTATACACCTTTCAGTAAACTTGCTATCGGACAGCACTTCCCTCTCTACCACTGATGCAGTACCAGACTGTGGCTCTCATGGTTTCTGATCTTAACTGAATGTGCCTGGATGGTCACAGCTGGAACATCTTTGATCACAGGTTGATTATAGGACTGACCAGGGGCTAAACAACAACGAGGAAGGAGCCTTTAGACAATGTAATCCTAGATATACTTATGTTTGAATAAAAGTCAGGATGGTCACAGCTGGAATGTCATTGATCACAGGTTGATTATAGGACTGACCCGGGGCTAAACAACAACGAGGCAGGAGCCATTAGACAATGTAATCCTAGATATACTTATGTTTGAATAAAAGTCAGGATGGTCACAGCTGGAACGTCATCGATCACAGGTTGATTATAGGACTGACCAGGGGCTAAACAACAACGAGGAAGGAGCCTTTAGACAATGTAATCCTAGATATACTTATGTTTGAATAAAAGTCAGGATGGTCACAGCTGGAATGTCATTGATCACAGGTTGATTATAGGACTGACCAGGGGCTAAACAACAACGAGGAAGGAGCCTTTAGACAATGTAATCCTAGATATACTTATGTTTGAATAAAAGTCAGGATGGTCACAGCTGGAACGTCATCGATCACAGGTTGATTATAGGACTGACCAGGGGCTAAACAACAACGAAGAAGGAGCCTTTAGACAATGTAATCCTAGATATACTTAAGTTTGAATAAAAGTCAGGATGGTCACAGTTGGAACGTCATCGATCACAGGTCCGCTATAGGAAGACCGACCCTGGGCTAATGAATAACAGCAACTACAAAATCCAACAGAGCAAAAAATAACTGGTTTCAAACGTCTCACACGTTGCAGCCTTTAAAAAGAAAACGTTGACCAATATAGTTCTCGATATGGTATGTGTGAATAGACTGGATAGCCGTGGTTGGAACGCTTTTGATTACGGGTGTTGCTCACATCTGAACGACAACACAGAACCTAGGTGGTGGCTGCAATTACCTCCCTTGAATATGGACAGTACTTCAGTAGTTACCTCCCTTATTCCAGCTCGGAAAGAAAATTCAATTTTTGAAGAAAGAGAAATTTCCGAAAGAAACGGGAGGGATTTAGCTGATGTTTCTAGCTATAGAAAAGACCTTGGGGTGGCTGTGAACAATAATGAATCTTTAATTATCTTTTATCTCCTTTTTGTTTCATTCATCTGATTGCGGCCACGCTGGGGCATAGCTTGAAGGGTTTTACTTAAACGAATCGACCTTGGCTTTTTTAAGCCTGGTACTTATTCTATCGGTCTTTGTGGCCATCCTGACTTGTTCTATCAGTCTCTTTTGCCCCCGGTCTTCACGTCCCCATTGTGGGAACGTAAACAAACCAACACCAGTTGTCAAGCGGTGGGGGGGGGGCAAACACAGACACACACACATATATATACTCTTTTAATTGTTTCAGTCATTTGACTGCGGCCATGCTGGAACACCGCCTTTAGTCGAGCAACTCGACCCCGGGCCTTATTCTTTTGTAAGCCCAGTACTTATTCTATCGGTCTCTTTCGCCGAACCGCTAAGTAACGGGGACATAAACACACCAGCATCGGTTGTCAAGCAATGCTAGGGGGACAAACACAGACACACAAACACACACACATGCACATATCATCATCATCATCATCATCATTTAGCGTCCGTTTTCCATGCTAGCATGGGTTGGACGGTTCTACTGGGGTCTGTGAAGCCAGAAGGCTTCATCAGGCCCAGTCAAATCTGGCAGTGTTTCTACGGCTGGATGCCCTTCCTAACACCAACCACTCCGTGAGTGTAGTGGGTGCTTTTTACGTGCCACCCGCACTGGTGCCAGACAGAGCTGGCAAACGGCCACGAACGGATGGTGCTTTTTATGTGCCACCGGCACGAGGGCCAGGCGAGGCTGGCAACGGACACGAAACGGGGCGGTGCTGGCAACGGTCGCGAAACGGAAAGTTCTCTTACATGCCACCGGCACTGGTAACACATCTGCAATTTCCATTGATCGATTTCCATTGATCGATTTCGATTCTGATCCTCACTTGCCTCAATGGGTCTTCACAAGCAGAGTTTCGACATGCCACCGGTACTGGTAGCACATCCGCAATTTCCATTGATCGATTTCGATTCTGATCCTCACTTGCCTCAACACGTCTTCACAAGTAGAGTTTTGTGTCCCAAGAAGGGAAGGTATGCATACGTAGGCTAGCTCCATCCCATGTAGAAGGCCACGGGTTGTGGACTCACTTGTCCTGCCGGGTCTTCTCGCGCACAGCACACTTCCAGAGGTCTCGGTCTCTAGTCATTTCCTCAGTGAGACCTAAAGTTCGAAGGTCGTGCTTCACCACCTCGTCCCAGGTTTTCCTGGGTCTGCCTCTTCCACAGGTTCCCTCAACCGCTAGGGTGTGGCACTTTTTCACACAACTATCTTCATCCATTCTCGCCACATGACCATACCAGCGCAAACGTCTCTCTTGCACACCACAACTGATGCTTCTTAGGTCCAGCTTTTCTCTCAAGGTACTTACACTCTGCCGAGTGTGAGTACCGGCATTACACATCCATCGGAGCATACTGGCTTCATTTCTAGCGAGCTTACGCATATCCTCAGCAGTCACGGCCCATGTTTCACTGCCATGTAGCATGGCTGTTCGTACACACGCATCATACAGTCTGCCTTTCACTCTGTGCGAGAGGCCTTTTGTCACCAGCAGAGGTAAGAGCTCTCTGAACTTTGCCCAAGCTATTCTTACTCTAGCAGTTACACTTTCAGCACACCCACCCCCGCTGCTGACTTGGTCACCTAGGTAACGGAAACTATCAACTATTTCTAGTTTTTCTCCCTGGAAAGTGACGGAAGTTGGTCTCAGAGCATTTTCAGTGTTTATTGTTCCTGAGCATCTGCCACATACAAAAACCATCTTCCTAGTTAGCCTTCCTTTGACATTGCTGCATCTCTTATGTGTCCATAGCTTACACTTGGTGCATCTTATAGAGTTTCTACCTACACCTTTTCTACAGATCGAGCAGGGCCATCTACCTGAAGGTGTTTGTGATTTGTCTACCTTCCTACTGATTACGACTTTGGTTTTAGCTAGATTGACTCTGAGGCCCTTCGATTCTAATCCTTGTTTCCACACCTGAAACTTCTCCTCCAGTTCTGATAGCGACTCAGCAATTAGAGCAAGGTCATCAGCATAGAGGAGCTCCCAAGGGCATCCTGTCTTGAATTCCTCCGTTATTGCCTGGAGGACTATGATAAATAGGAGGGGGCTGAGTACTGAGCCTTGGTGGACCCCTACCTCTACCCGGAATTCTTCACTGTACTCATTTCCAACCCTCACCCTACTAGCGGCGTCCCTATACATGGCCCGCACAGCTCTCACTAACCATTCATCTATCCCTAGTTTTCTCATTGCCCACCAGATAAGGGATCGGGGGACCCTGTCGAAGGCTTTCTCCATGTCAACAAAAGCCAGGTACAGGGGCTTATCTTTGGCTAGGTATTTCTCCTGCAGCTGCCTTACCAGGAATATAGCATCAGTAGTACTTTTCCCTGGCACAAACCCAAACTGCATCTCATCTAAACTAACTCTCTCTCTAATTAGTTGGGCTATGACCCTCTCCGTAACCTTCATCACCTGGTCCAACAGCTTGATACCTCTGTAGTTATTTGTATCTAGGGCATCACCTTTACCTTTGTAGCAGTTGACTATTATACTGCTACACCAGTCATTGGGTATGACCCCTTTGTGTATCACCTGATTAACTATATGGGTGACTAGGCTATACGACAGGCTTCTTTCAGTTTCCGTCTACCAAATCCACTCAAGGAGGCTTTGGTCGGCCCGGGGCTATAGTAGAAGACACTTGCCCAAAGTGCCATGCAGTGGGACTGAACCCGGAACCATGTGGTTGGTTAGCAAGCTACTTACCACACAGCCACTCCTGCGCCTATGTTACATTGGTAAAAAAGTTCTTGGACAACCAAGCCACCTTCAATCACGCAACTAATCAGGAGCAGCCAGCGTGTCTATTGTGATTATATACTGACTAGGCGGCGAGATGGCAGAAACGTTAGCACGCCGGACAAAATGCTTAGCGGTGTTTCGTCTGTCGTTACGTTCTGAGTTCAAATTCCGCCAAGGTCGACTTTGCCTTTCATCATTTCGGGGTCGATAAATAAAGTACCAGTGTCGCACTGGGGTCGATGTAATCGACTTAATACCTATGTCTGTCCTTGTTTGTCCCCTCTATTTTTAGCCCCTTGTGGGTAATAAAGAAATAGGTATTTCATCTGTCGCTACGTTCTGAGTTCAAATTCCGCCGAGGTCGACTTTGCCTTTCATCATTTCGGGTTGATAAATAAAGTACCAGTGTCGCACTGGGGTCGATGTAATCGACTTAATACTTATGTCTGTCCTTGTTTGTCCCCTCTATGTTTAGCCCCTTGTGGGTAATAAAGAAATAGGTATTACGTCTGTCGTTACGTTCTGAGTTCAAATTAAGCCGAGGTCGACTTTGCCTTTCATCATTTCGGGGTCGATGAATAAAGTACCAGTTACGCACTGGGGTCGATATAATCGACTTAATCCCTTTGTCTGTCCTTGTTTGTCCCCTCTATGTTTAGCCCCTTGTGGGTAATAAAGAAATAGGTATTTCATCTGTCGCTACGTTCTGAGTTCAAATTCCGCCGAGGTCGACTTTGCCTTTCATCATTTCAGGTTGATAAATAAAGTACCAGTGTCGCACTGGGGTCGATGTAATCGACTTAATCCCTTTGTCTGTCCTTGTTTGTCCCCTCTGTGTTTGGCCCCTTGTGGGTAATAAAGAAATATATATAAAGACTTGGCATGTTAGCAAGCTAGGAAAATGGGTGCCACATGGACTGATAGAAGGGAACAAGCAAGCATGTGTCACTGCATGTTGAAGTCTGCTCTGATGAAGCCAAAGAATCGATTGGTAGGAATCAGTAATCACTATGGATGAAAAGAGGGTACTGTACTCCAAAGTGAGGTGCAGACAATCATGGGGTATAAATGGAACAATCCAGAAAAATTACAAAACTAAGTGAAATGAGTATGTGAATGTTTAAAACTTCACAGGCGTGGATGTCTGGTAAGAAGCTTGCTTCCCAACCACATGGTTCCGGGTTCAGTCCCACTGTGTGGCACCTTGCACAAGTGTCTTCTGTAGCTTTGGGCCAACCAAAGCCTTGTGAGTGGATTTGGTAGATGGAAACTGAAAGAAGCCCATCGTATATGTAGGCATGGCTGTGTGGTAAGAAGCTTGCTTACCAACCACATGGTTCTGGGTTCAGTCCCACTGCATGGCACCTTGGGCAAGTGTCTTCTACTGCAGCCTCAGGCTGACTAAAGCCTTGTGAGCGGATCGGTAGATGGAAACTGAAAGAAGCCTGTCGTATATATATACATGGTAGTAGTACTGCATCGGTTATGATGCCAAGGGTGCCAGCTGATCCGATATCAATGAAATGGTCTGCTCATGAAACCAATGTACAAGTGGCTGAGTACTCCACAGACATGCTTACCTTTCATGTAGTCCTCAGGGAGATCCAGTGAGGTACAGAATGTAACAAAGCCTTTAACATTCTTTTACTTGTTTCAGTCATTTGACTGCGGCCATGCTGGAGCACCTGCCTTTATGGTAACAAGTGTTAAAGTCTTGTCTCGAGGACTACACTTGTTGCTGCTTTGTCCCAAGTCAATCTTAATGCTGTAGACCTATAACCAGAAGTGTTCCAGCTGTGACCATCCTGTCAGGTATAGTGTATACAGGAATACATCAACTAGTGTCCTTCCATGTCGGTTAACCTCAGATCAGTCCTGATCTAATAGACTTATGATCAAAGACGTTCCATCTGTGACCATCACAACTTTTATTCAGACATAGTGTGTCTAAGACTACATTACCTGAAATGTCTTTCCTTGTTGTAGATGCTGTGACCATCCTGTTTTTTTATTCAGACAGGACTAATTATTTAATGTATCTTTCCTGTTGTTCCAGCTCTGACCATCCTGTCTTTTACACAAATATAACCAAAGATGGAAAAGACTGCTGATAACAAATACATTTCTCCAAACTGATTATTTTCATTCTCCTATTTGAAAAGGGGAATTTTTCCCGAAATATTATGCAATCATTAACTAATCCATGTAAGGTAATACAATCTTTTTTTCTCTTTCCCTTTTCATTCCTTGATATCACTTTACATATCTTGCTTCGTTCTCACATACATTGCTCAAAAGGTTTTGAAAATATTTATTCTATTTACAAATAACAATGCATCATACAAATTAAAATATTCAAATATATATATATAGCAGTATGTTAAGATAGTGCTATTAAACAAAAGATGAATATATATTAGTGTATTAGGAGGTATATTGAAATCAGCATATTAAAACAGTGTTTGGGGCATAAGAAAAGATAAATGCATATTGGAATATTAAGATGGTGTTTGGGACATCACAAGAGACAAATGCATATTGGAATATTAAGATGGTGTTTGGGACATCACAAGAGACAATGCATATTGGAATATTAAGATGGTGTTTGGGACATCACAAAAGACGAATATTTATTGGAATATTAAGATGGTGTTTGGGACATCACAAGAGACAAATGCATATTGGAATATTAAGATGGTGTTTGGGACATCACAAGAGACAAATACATATTGGAATATTAAGATGGTGTTTGGGACATCACAAAAGACAAATATGTATTGGGATATTAAGATGGTGTTTGGGACATCACAGAATACAAATATACATTGGGATATTAAGATGGTGTTTGGGACATAAGAAAAGACAAATATACATTGGGATATTAAGATGGTGTTTGGGACATCACAAAAGACAAATATATATTGGGATATTAAGATGGTGTTTGGGACATCACAAAAGACAAATATATATTGGAATATTAAGATGGTGTTTGGGACATCACAAGAGACAAATGCATATTGGAATATTAAGATGGTGTTTGGGACATCACAAAAGACAAATATTTATTGGAATATTAAGATGGTGTTTGGGACATCACAAGAGACAAATATATATTGGGATATTAAGATGGTGTTTGGGACATCACAAGAGACAAATATATATTGGGATATTAAGATGGTGTTTGGGACATCACAAGAGACAAATATATATTGGGATATTAAGATGGTGTTTGGGACATCACAAGAGACAAATATTTATTGGAATATTAAGATGGTGTTTGGGACATCACAAGAGACAAATATTTATTGGAATATTAAGATGGTGTTTGGGACATCACAAAAGACAAATATTTATTGGAATATTAAGATGGTGTTTGGGACATCACAAGAGACAAATATTTATTGGAATATTAAGATGGTGTTTGGGACATCACAAAAGACAAATATTTATTGGAATATTAAGATGGTGTTTGGGACATCACAAAAGACAAATATTTATTGGAATATTAAGATGGTGTTTGGAACATCACAAAAGACAAATATTTATTGGAATATTAAGATGGTGTTTGGGACATCACAAGAGACAAATATATATTGGGATATTAAGATGGTGTTTGGGACATCACAAAAGACAAATATGTATTGGAATATTAAGATGGTGTTTGGGACATCACAGAATACAAATATACATTGGGATATTAAGATGGTGTTTGGGACATAAGAAAAGACAAATATACATTGTGATATTAAGATGGTGTTTGGGACATCACAAAAGACAAATATATATTGGGATATTAAGATGGTGTTTGGGACATCACAAAAGACAACTATACCAGATGGTGTTTGAAAAAGCATAACAGGTACTTTTAAATTAAATATTCTAAAAGTTTTAAAATGAGAAATTTTGTATCAGAAAAACCAGAGGCAATCCTAGGTAGGTTGAAACCAAAAGGAATAACCAATAAACTGGTAATTCAACATTCCGTGTCATTATAAATGAATGGATATAGTTTACATGCCTTCTTTACTATAAACAACACCAATAAGAATGAAGACGACGACAACAACAACAAGAATAAACCGGGTGCACATGCACAAAAGATCAACATCTTACCTCCACCCAACGGCAGCATAATGGAACACGAGCCAAATGAAAAGGGTGTGTCTACATGCTAGAAACAACAGCTAACTCATGGTAAAGAGAAAAAAAAACACATCGACATTCTCAAACGACGACGACCACCACCAATAGGAGTAACACATGGGATTTGTTTTGTGGTAGACATGCACTGCTTGAGAGAAGGACGGGACAGGGTGAGACGGGGTGAGACAGGGTGACCGCAGATGGGACACCTTTGATCACAGCTCTACTGGATCTGGGACAACCTGCCTGTGGTTAAACTACAACGACAGCAACATGCTAGTGTATACATGCCAGAGACAAACTAGTAGTATTAGTAGTAGTAGTATTAGTAGTAGTATTAAAGTGATCAACGAGCAACAATTGTGAAGGTGAGGCAAGCATGCCGGTCCTTTTTAATTTCTTTCTCCACTCGCAAGCTTGAGAGTGAAAGAATGATATGAGAGAGAGAGAGTGAGTGAGAAGGAGAAAGAGAGAGAGAGAGAGAGGGGGGGTGTTAGGAGAAGGAAAGAGAGAGAGAGAGAAGGAGATGCATAACAAGAAGAAAACCAATGCTTGTTGTGGTCACATACCTAGGAGACTGGTCAGTTGGTCTGTCCGTCTGTCAGTCAGTCCGTTGGTTGGTCTGGGTTGGTTGGTTGGTCCGTCTGTCCGTCCGGTTGGCCGGTTGGTTGGTTGTTTTTTTGTTTTGTTTTTTTTATGGTCCTTTCCTTTGTTGTTTTGTTTTTGGTCTCTATTGTTTGTTGTTGTTGTTGTTTACATTCTTTTTTTCTTTTTTTAGTTTTGTTTTATGTTGTTTGAAATTTCTTCTCAGTTTCTAGTGGCGAGGCGAGGCGGGGGTGGAGGGAAGTGATGGGGGTGGCGAGAGGTGAAAGAAGGATGGTAGGAGAGAGAGAGAGAGAATGAAAGAGTGAAAACAAGGAAGAAAGAAAGAAAGAAAAGAAAGGAAGGAAGAAAGGAGAGAAAGGAACAAGGAAGAAAAAGAGAGAAAGAAAAAAGAAGAAAGGGAAGAAAACAAGGAAGAAAAAGAGAGAAAGAGAAAAGAAAAGAAAGAAAGGGGAGAAAACAAGGAAGAAAAAGAGAGAAAGAAAAAAGTAGGAAGGAAGGAAAGAAAGTAAGAAGGAAAAGAGAGAAGAAAGAACAAGAAGAAGGAAAGGATAAAAAAAAAAATCAGAGTGAAGTTTAATAAATATCAAAAAACAAAAGTTAAATGCTTGTGTTTTGGAGGAGGGGAGAAAAAAAAAAGGGGTTTTCCGGAATGATTTAAAGAATGATACAATATACAAAAAAAAAAAAAATTTTTTTAAAAAAAAAAAATGATAAATATATGAAAATAAATAAATAAAAAAACTGTAGAATTTCGACCAGACAGAACTGGTCGTGACTGGACATGACTGGAATAGCCAGCTAAGTGGCAGGAGTTCGTTAATTTGGCTAATTAGAGACGGCTTTCTCGTAGGGACAACATGTCTTCTTCAGATAATCCGTCGTGCGCCACTAAATTGGTGGGCGATGTGGCGTCGCAGTTCACGGACAGCTCATTTGGGGATTTTGGCGACGTTGCTTGCTTGTCTTCGGTGGTGGTGGTCATGTTGTTGTTTATGGCTGTGGTGGTGGTGGTGGTGTTGTTGGGGGTTGTGTCAGTGGGGCTGTTGATGAGAGCAGAGGCAGTGGGGTCGCCGACAGCAGTGGTGCCATCTGCGGCGGTTGCAACAGTGTTTTTAGTGCTGGTTGTCGTGGTGATGTTGGTAGTCACGGTGGTTGAACGTAAACTGTCAACAGGTGTCCCTTCTACGATGTTCCACTGACCATCGAAAGAGTTATTAAATGTAGCCGAGTGGGGACGGGCTTCGGGCGGGGCATCCCCAGACTCGGGTTTACCCTTCCAGCTCGAACTCGACGAGGAGCTGGTCATCGTCGTCGACATCACAGTTGTCTCCCCGGATTCCATCGACCTCCTTACGATTGTTGTCGACGTCCTCTCTTCCTCCGTCGTACGGGTCTTCGTCCTTCTCGTTACTGTCGACTTTGACGAACTTGTTGATGACGACGTCACGCCGCTGCAGCCGCTCCGCTGCCCAAAGGAAGTCAGGGTAGGACGAGCTCCGTGCGAGTCTCCGTCACTGCCACCGCCCAGCGACAACACCCCTTTTGCCCCTCCCCCGTCCGAATGCACTAACTCAATCTTCACGGCTTTCGACTTCCTGGATTTCGACTTGGATTTTGGCTTTGGCTGCGCAACGTCAGACTGCGTGCCACCTGCATGTGTCACTGCACCTGAACGCGCTGGTTCAGAATGCGTTGGATCAGACGGTGACGTGTGACAAGTGGTTTGAGAATGGCTTTCTTCCGGCCGCACCTCGATAGAATTGACTTCAGCCGGTGACTGGGGTTGAGGCATTGCCATTCGCACTTCTGGTGCAGCGACATCAGATGCATGCCGGGCATCTGCATGTGTTGGTTCGACCACGCCTTCTATGTGCAGCGATGTTGCAGCTTCTGATACTGTCACTACCTCTGCCTGTTCATTTAAATGTATCGGAAGTACTCTAGCAGGTACGGCTTCCGAAACCGCTGCTGTGGTGGCATGTATCACCTCGATCGCGCGAGGGGCCATCATCTCTGGCCCGGCGAGCTTCTGCCGTATCTCTTCTACGGGTACCAGGACGGACTTAGAATGCACCGGTGCCAGCGTCTCCTGCACCTGTTGCTCCTCATCGTGTGCAAATTTCTCAGCCGGAAGCTGCTCGACGCTTCTTTGACTCTCATCCTCCGTGTTTATTTGCGACGCGTACAACACATGCGAGTTGATATTACTGTGCGCGTCGAGGTCGGCAGACCAGCGCTGAGGGATACCGGTGGTGGTGGTGGTTGTGTTTGTTGTGGTGGTGGTCACCGCTGTCGTTTGCCCAACGGTCGGAGAGGATGCGGAGATGGGCAGTGCCATCTTTGGTTGTGCTGTCTGCGTAGTCTCTGGAAGTTTCTGGCTGCTAATGAGCATCACATTCGCCGGAGTCTGCTGATGTTGCTGCTGCAGTAGTTTGCTTTCACTGTCCTTCTTCGTCAGTTTGCCTAACAGCTTCTTCTTCTCTTTTTTGCCTTTCGTTGCTAAACGGGGGGGAAGAGAAATGACGAAGAGAGAAAGGAGGAAGTGCAGAAGAGGAAGGAGAAGAGAGAGAGAGAGAGAGAAAAGAATGAGAGAGAAAGGGGGTATGTGAAGCAACGGGGAGAGAAATGATGAAGAGAGAAAGGAGGAAGTGCAGAAGAGGAAGGAGAGGAGAAGAGAGAAAGGGGTATGTGAAGCAACGGGGAGGGGAGAGAAATGAAGAGAGAAAGGAGGCAGTGCAGAAGAGGAAGGAGAGGAGGAGAGAGAGAGAGAGAGAGAAAAGAATGAGAAAGGGGGTATGTGAAGCAACGGGGAGGGAAGAGAAATGACGAAGAGAGAAAGGAGGAAGTGCAGAAGAGGAAGAAGAGGAGGAGAAGAGAGAGAGAGAAAGGGGGTATGTGAAGCAACGGGGAGGGAAGAGAAATGACGAAGAGAGAAAGGAGGCAGTGCAGGAGAGGAGGAGGAGGAGAGAGAGAGAGAGAAAAGAATGAGAGAGAAAGGGGGTATGTGAAGCAACGGGGAGGGAAGAGAAATGACGAAGAGAGAAAGGAGGAAGTGCAGAAGAGGAAGGAGAGGAGGAGGAGAAGAGAGAGAGAAAGGGGGTATGTGAAGCAACGGGGAGGGAAGAGAAATGACGAAGAGAGAAAGGAGGAAGTGCAGAAGAGGAAGGAGAGGAGGAGGAGAAGAGAGAGAGAAAGGGGGTATGTGAAGCAACGGGGAGGGAAGAGAAATGACGAAGAGAGAAAGGAGGCAGTGCAGAAGAGGAAGGAGAGGAGGAGAAGAGAGGGAGAGAGAGAGAGAGAAAAGAATGAGAGAGAAAGGGGGGTATGTGAAGGCAGAGAGGGAGTGCGAGGAAGAGAGAGAGATGGAGGGAAAGATAAAAAAGGAAGAGAAAGAGAGGGACGAATAAGAGTAGAGAGAGGGAGAGAGAATAAATGAGAAGAAAAAATGAGAGAGAGTGGTGTGTATAGAGAGAGTGAGGAAGAGAAAGAGAGAGTGAAACAGTAATAGAGTAGAGAGGGAGAGGGTAAAAGAGGAGGAGGAGATAGACAAAGAAAGAGAGAAAAAAGAGAAATAGTTAACGAGAGGGAGAGTGGAGAGAGAAAGAATAGAGAAAGAGGAGATGAAGATAGGGAGAGAAACAGAAAAAGACAAAAGGGAAGAGTAAAGGAGAGGAAGAGGAGAAGAGATTGAGTAATAGAGGAAGAGATGAAGAAGGCCGTGAGAGAGGGGCAAGAAAAAAGAAAGAGAGAGAGAAATAAAAAAAGTAAGATTAAAAATTTTATATAAAATTTGAAGAATTTTAAACAGAAAAACAATCACAATAATTACATTTAAAAAAATAATTTTTTTTTTAATTTGAAAGAATAATTGTCCCCGGTTTAGGTACAAGGCCAGCAATTTTTTAGAGGAGTGGGGCGGGCGGGGGGGGATTAGCTGATATATATATATTTCTTTATTGCCCACAAGGGGCTAAACACAGAGAGGACAAACAAGGACAGACAAACGGATTAAGTCGATCACATCGACCCCAGTGCGTAACTGGTACTTATTTAATCGACCCCGAAAGGATGAAAGGCAAAGTCGACCTCGGCGGAATTTGAACTCAGAACGTAACGGCAGACGAAATACCTATTTCTTTACTACCCACAAGGGGCTAAACACAGAGGGGACAAACACAGAGGGGACAAACAAGGACAGACAAACGGATTAAGTCGATCACATCGACCCCAGTGTGTAACTGGTACTTATTTAATCGACCCCGAAAGGATGAAAGGCAAAGTCGACCTCGGCGGAATTTGAACTCAGAACGTAACGGCAGACGAAATACCTATTTCTTTACTACCCACAAGGGGCTAAACACAGAGGGGACAAACAAGGACAGACAAACGGATTAAGTCAATCACATCGACCCCAGTGTGTAACTGGTACTTATTTAATCGACCCCGAAAGGATGAAAGGCAAAGTCGACCTCGGCGAAATTTGAACTCAGAACGTAACGGCAGACGAAATACCTATTTCTTTACTACCCACAAGGGGCTAAACACAGAGGGGACAAACAAGGACAGACACACGGATTGAGTCGATTACATCGACCCCAGTGTGTAACTGGTACTTATTTAATCGACCCCGAAAGGATGAAAGGCAAAGTCGACCTCGGCGGAATTTGAACTCAGAACGTAACGGCAGACGAAATACCTATTTCTTTACTACCCACAAGGGGCTAAACACAGAGGGGATAAACAAGGACAGACACACGGATTAAGTCGATTACATCGACCCCAGTGTGTAACTGGTACTTATTTAATCGGCCCCGAAAGGATGAAAGGCAAAGTCGACCTCGGCGGAATTTGAACTCAGAACATAACGACAGACGAAATACCGCTAAGTATTTTGCCCGGCGTGCTAACGTTTCTGCCAGCTCGCGACTTAGTTGATATATAGAGACCCCAGTATTTGAATGGTGCTCTGTTTCATCCGACCCCCAGAAGGAGATATAAGTTGACTGGGTGTTATTTGAAGTCAGTGTGTAAACAGCTGATGCAAATGCTACATGGCGTTTCGCTAATCCATGGGGGCCCAATGGAGATATAAGGCCAGTAAATTTTAGAGAAGGTAAGTTATCATCATCATCATTTAGCATCCGTTTTCCATGCTGGCATGGGTTGGACGATCTGACTGCAAACTGGCAAGCTGGGGAGCCCTACCAGGTTCCAATCTGATTTGGTAAAGTTTCTATGGCTGGATGCCCTTCCTAATGCCAACCACTCCATGAGAGTAGTGAGTGCTTTTTTTATGTGCCACTGGCACAGGTGCAAGTTACATAACACCAGCATTGGCCACAACTACGATCTCACCTGGCTTGATAGGTCTTCTCAAGCACAGCATATTGCCAAAGGTCTCGGTTACTTGTTATGGCCTTCGTAAGGCCCAACATTCAACAGGTGCTTTTTACATGCCACCAGCACAAGTGTCACTTACATATCATCAGCATTGGCTACAACTACGATCTCACCTGGCTTCACAGGTCTTCTCAAGCACAGCATATTGCCAAAGGTCTCGGTTACTTGTTATGGCCTTCGTAAGGCCCAACATTCAAAGGGTGCTTTTTACATGCCACCAGCACAGGTGTCAGGTACATAACACAAGCATTGGCCACTACAATCTCACTTAGCTTCACGGGTCTTCTGAAGCACAGTATATCACTAAAGGTCTGGGTCACTTGTCAAACCCTCTTGACCCCAGAAAAACGAAAGGTAAAATCTTGCTGTCATTCTAACTCAAAATGTGAAGAACAAGCAGAAATACTCCGAAGAATTTTGTAAAATGTTCATATGATCTTGGAAATCCAAGAGTCTCTATAACAACCAATTCTAATTTTGGAACCAGGTCAACAATTTTGAGGGGTGGGGGAAGACAATTCAACTGACTGAAGTTCTCGATTGGTACTTTATTGACCTAGAAGGGTGAACAGCAACACTGACCTCAGCAGGATTTGAACTCAGAATACAAAAATTTAGAAGAAATACCATAAGGCATTTTATCCAAGGAACTAATCAATCTGTCAGCCCTCTGTATTTATTGGTTTCAAATTTTGGCACAAAACCAGAGTAAGGATTTAGGGGTCGGTCGTCTACATCAACCCCAGTACTCAAATAGGACTTGTTTTATCAACCCTGAAAGGGTAAAGACAAAAATCAACCACAGTAGGATTTGAACTCGATAACGATGATGATGATTATGGTGGTGGTGGTGGTGATGATGAGGATGAAGATAGTAATGGTCTCTGATTTGGTAGTTTCAAGTGGAAGGGATTAAGCAGACACCATCAACCCCAATATATGACTGGTACTTAATCAAATCTGATGGACGAAAGGCAAAAGTTGATTTTGGCAGGATCTGAACACATGTAACAGCTGCAATAATAAATGGTATTAATGTCAGTTTCCAATTTTGGCACAAGGCCAGAAATTGGGGGGGAGGGGGTAAATCGACCTCAAAAGTAAGAAAGGCAAAGTCGACCTCAGTGGAATTTGAACTCAGAATGCAAAGGCAGTCAATCTCCCTTCCATGTCAGCCCATGTTACCTTGAATATACTCTCACCTACCTCACAATACCAAGTACCCCTATCACCCCACATATCACACATCCCTCTCATCACTATCGTCCACACACTTCTAGCACTCGTGTTTCGCAGCCTGTAAAGCTGCAGATGAGGAGAGACATGAGATTGTGAGAATCTTTTAGTCTTGCTGAAGGCATGGCTACCTCTCTAGTGCTGGTGCCACAGAAAAACGAAAACCAAAAAACACAGCAAGTACATTCTGTATAAAGTATGACGTTGTGGGGTTTCTTTAGGCATAACTGGGATGCGACACCTCTCTGGTGTTGGTGCCATACGACAAGCACTCAGTACAGAATGTAGAGTAAAGTGGGCAGTATGAGGAAAGGCATCCAGATGCAGAACCTGAGCTAAAATGGGACGTGGGTGAGATGAGGTCCTCTCCGACCCCCATCTAGGTTAGCAAACCTGCCCAATCCATGCCAGCATGGACAGTAGGCGTAAATCAATGATGATGATGATGATGATAACGACAATGGTGATGATGATGACAACAGTGATGACAATGGTGATGATGATGACAATGGTGATGATGATGACAATGGTGATGATGATGACAACGGTGATGACAATGGTGATGATGGGGCTGTAAAAGACCAAGGCTTGAGATATGTCCCAAATGCTCACTACAGGGTGGAACCTTCTTACATTTACCAGGGGTAGCCAGGTGGTTAGTGGTGGTGATGGAATTAGTGTCAGACTGGGCGGGGGAGGAATTCATTGCACCTAAAATAAGACCTTTTGGTGAAAGTTTTTTTGTTTCTTTGTTCTGGTTGGATGGATGGTTGGTTGGATGGATGGTTGGATAGATGGTTGGGTGGTTGGTTGATTGGTTGGATGGATGGTTGGATGGATGGTTGGATGGATGGTTGGTTGGATGATGGATGGTTGGTTGGTTGGATAGATGGATGGATGGTTGGTTGGTTGGTTAGATGGATGGTTGGATGGATGGTTGAATGGATGGTTGGTTGGATAGATGGTTGGGTGGTTGGTTGATTGGTTAGATGGATGGTTGGATGGATGGTTGAATGGATGGTTGGTTGGATAGATGGATGGATGGTTGGTTGGTTGGTTGGATGGATGGTTGGTTGGATAGATGGTTGGGTGGTTGGTTGATTGGTTAGATAGATGGTTGGTTGAAAGGTTGGCTGGTTGGTTGGTTGGTTGCTGGGTCGACAGCTGGTTAGGTGAGTGGTTCAATGGTTGGTCATGATTGGTTGGATGGTTGGTTGGTTGGATGGATGGTGGTTTGATGGAAGGATGAATGGATGGTTGATTGGATGGTTGGTTGGTTGGTTGGTTGGTTGGGTCGACAGCTGGTTAGGTGAGTGGTTCAATGGTTGGTCATATGATTGGTTGGTTGGTTGGATGGATGGATGGATGGTGGTTTGATGGAAGGATGAATGAATGGTTGAATGGATGGTTGGTTGGTTAGATAGATGGATGGTTGGTTGAAAGGTTGGTTGGTTGCTTGGGAGGTTGGTTGGTTGCTTGGGTCGACATCTGGTTAGGTGAGTGGTTCAATGGTTGGTTGGATGGTTGGTTGGTTGGATGGATGGATGGTGGCTTGATGGAAGGATGAATGGATGGTTGGTTGGTTAGATAGATGGATGGTTGGTTGAAAGGTTGGTTGCTTGCTTGCTTGGGTCGACAGCTGGTTAGGTGAGTGGTTCAATGATTGGTCATATGATTGGTTGGATGGTTGGTTGGTTGGATGGATGGTGGTTTGATGGAAGGATGGATGGTTGATTGGATGGTTGGTTGGTTAGATAGATGGTTGGTTGAAAGGTTAGTTGGTTGGTTAAGAGGTTGGTTGCTTGCTTGCTTGGGTCGACAGCTGGTTAGGTGAGTGGTTCAATGGTTGGTCATATGATTGGTTGGATGTTGGTTGGATGGATGGATGGATGGTGGTTTTATGGAAGGATGAATGGATGGTTGAATGGATGGTTGATTGGATGGTTGGTTGGTTGGTTAGATGGATGGTTGGTTGGTTAGATAGATGGATGGTTGGTTAGATAGATGGATGGTTGTTAGATAGATGGATGGTTGGTTGAAAGGTTGGTTGGTTGCTTGGGAGGTTGGTTGGTTGCTTGGGTCGACAGCTGGTTAGGTGAGTGGTTCAATGGTTGGTCATATGATTGGTTGGATGGTGGTTGGTTGGTTGGTTGGGTCGACAGCTGGTTAGGTGAGTGGTTCAATGGTTGGTCATATGATTGGTTGGTTGGTTGGATGGATGGATGGATGGTGGTTTGATGGAAGGATGAATGAATGGTTGAATGGATGGTTGGTTGGTTAGATAGATGGATGGTTGGTTGAAAGGTTGGTTGGTTGCTTGGGAGGTTGGTTGGTTGCTTGGGTCGACATCTGGTTAGGTGAGTGGTTCAATGGTTGGTTGGATGGTTGGTTGGTTGGATGGATGGATGGTGGCTTGATGGAAGGATGAATGGATGGTTGGTTGGTTAGATAGATGGATGGTTGGTTGAAAGGTTGGTTGCTTGCTTGCTTGGGTCGACAGCTGGTTAGGTGAGTGGTTCAATGGTTGGTCATATGATTGGTTGGATGGTTGGTTGGTTGGATGGATGGTGGTTTGATGGAAGGATGGATGGTTGATTGGATGGTTGGTTGGTTAGATAGATGGTTGGTTGAAAGGTTAGTTGGTTGGTTAAGAGGTTGGTTGCTTGCTTGCTTGGGTCGACAGCTGGTTAGGTGAGTGGTTCAATGGTTGGTCATATGATTGGTTGGATGGTTGGTTGGATGGATGGATGGATGGTGGTTTTATGGAAGGATGAATGGATGGTTGAATGGATGGTTGATTGGATGGTTGGTTGGTTAGATAGATGGATGGTTGGTTAGATAGATGGATGGTTGGTTAGATAGATGGATGGTTGGTTAGATAGATGGATGGTTGGTTGAAAGGTTGGTTGGTTGCTTGGGAGGTTGGTTGGTTGCTTGGGTCGACAGCTGGTTAGGTGAGTGGTTCAATGGTTGGTCATATGATTGGTTGGATGGTTGGTTGGTTGGTTGGATGGATGGTGGTTTGATGGAAGGATGAATGGATGGATGGATGGTTGGTTACTTGGATGGTTGGTTGGTTGGATGGATTGTTGGTTGGTTAGGTTAGTTGGTTGGTTGGGTAGACAACTGGTTGGGTGAGTGGTTCAATGGTTGGTTGATTGGATGGATGGATGGATGGTGGTTTGATGGGTGGATGGTTGGGTGGATGGTTGGGTAGTAGGTAGCATTTCTTAGACAGCAGAGGTGGGACCAGGGTAGACTACCTTGGAAAAAGGGATTGATACAGGGATGTGTAGATATAGAGGTGGATACCTAGAAAGGTGGGTGGGTAGGAGTTTATGTAAAAGGGTGGGAAGATAGAGAAGTGAACAGGTACAAGTTTAGGGTGAGAAAAGGGTGGATAAGGAACTGTGATGGCAGATATGTGGGCAGATAGTGGGCAGACAGAAAGGTTTGTAGATAAAGAGATGATGATGAGTTTGGTAAGAATGAAGGATGGATAAAATAAAGGGGGTGTAGACAGACCTGTGGACAGATAGGGGCAAAAGGAAATATTTATAGAGGGGTCAGTAGATAGAAGGGTGGGCAATTAGAAGGCTGGATAGATAAAGAGGTGGGGTAGACAGACTTGTGGGTGTGTAGCAGTTGAGTAACGTGAAGGGTGGATAGAGGGTAGTGTGGAAAAATGTGTGGGTAAATAAGGGAAAGACAGACAGGTTTGTGAACAGAGTGAAAGGTAGATATAAGGGTGGAGAGATAACGGATGGGTAGGTAGGTGTGTATATAAAGTTGAGTGTGTGTAGTATTTGGTAAAATGAGGGGTGGATAAAGGGTAGAGGAGGATTGTGCGGGTAGATAGGGATAAGACAGGTTCGTAAATAAAAGGGTTGGTAAACAGAGGTGTTGGTAAAGGGGATGGGGTGGAAGATGGCTGGGTAGATATTGTGGTGGGTATATAGTAGTTTGGGAACAATGAAGGGTGGATAAAATAAAGGGTCGTGTAGATAGATGTGTGGGTTGATAAGGGGTAGACTGAGAGGTTCATAAATAGAGGGGAAAGGAGATAGAAGGGTGGACAGGAAGGAAGCTGGGTAGATTGGCGGGTATATAATTCTTTTATTCATTTGTTTCAGTCATTTGACTGCGACCATGCTGGAACACTGCCTTTAGTCAAACAAATCGACTCCAGAACTTATTCTTTGTAGGCCTAGTAATTATATTGGTCACTTTTGCCAAACTGCTAAGTTACAAGGATGTAAACACACCAACATTGGTTGTCAAGCGATGGTGGTGGTAGTGGGGGGACAAATACAGACACACAAACATATATATATATGATGGGCTTCTTTCAGTTTCCGTCTACCAAATCCACTCAGAAGGCTTTGGTCGACCTGAGGCTATAGTAGAAGACACTTGCCCAAGGTGCCATGCAGAGGGACTGAACCTGAAACCACGTGGTCGGTAAGCAAGCTACTTACCACACAGCCACACCTGTGCCTATAAACTTGGTTTTATGCAAAATTTTGTATAGAATGAAGGGCAGCAGATAGATAGGGAGATAGAGAATTTTTTATAGGTAGAGGGACTAGTAGACAGAGGGTGAGGGTTGGGTAGATTGAGGAAGGGTAGAAAACAGCCTTGTTAGGAACAGTAAGGATTCTGAGAAAGTTGTTAGAAAACTGAAGGAGAAAGAATGACCCCAAAGGACCTTTGGCCATTTGATATGGCTTGTTCTTTTGGTACAAGATCTGGTTTAACAGAGCAAAAGCATCAATGAAAATAACAATAACAATCTTAAATTTTGGCTCAAGGACAACAATTTTGAGGGGAGGGGCTATGTTGATTTCATTGCCTCTAGTACGTGACTGATACTTTAGTTTTGGATTGGAAGCACTCCGTCGGTTATGACAACAAGGGTTCCGGTTGATCCAAATCAACGGAACAGCCTGCTCGTGAAATTAACGTGTAAGTGGCTGAGCACTCCACAGACACGTGCACCCTTAACGTAGTTCTCGGGGGATATTCAGCGTGACACAGAGAGTGACAAGGCCGGCCCTTTTGAAATACAGGTACAACAGAAACAGGAAGCAAGAGTGAGAGAAAGTCGTGGTGAAAGAGTACAGCAGGGATCACCACCATCCCCTGCCGGAGTCTCGTAGAGCTTTAGGTGTTTTCACTCAATAAACACTCACAACGCCCGGTCTGGGAATCGAAACCGCGATCCTATGACCGCGAGTCCGCTGCCCTAACCACTGGGCCATTGCGCCTCCATGATACTTTAGTGAGTCCAAAAGGATGAAAGACAAGGTTGATTTTGGTGGGATTTGAACCCAGAACATAAAGAGCTGGAAAAAAATGTACTTAAGTATTTTGTCCAATGTGGTAACCATTCTGCCAGCTCACCACTTTAATAATAATAATAATAATAACAATAATGATAGTAATAATAATGGTTTTAAGTTTTGCCACAAGGCCAGCAATTTTGGGGCAGGAAGTAAGTTGATTACATTGACCCCAGTGTTCAACTGGTATTAATTTTATGGACCCTGAAAAGATGAAAGGTATAGTCGACCTCGGTGGAATTTGAACTCAGAACGTAACGACGGATGAAATACCTATTTCTTTACTACCCACAAGGGGCTAAACACAGAGGGGACAGACAAGGACAGACACACGGATTAAGTCGATTACATCGACCCCAGTGTGTAACTGGTACCTAATTTATCGACCCTGAAAGGATGAAAGGCAAAGTCGACCTCGGTGGAATTTGAGCTCAGAACGTAACGACGGATGAAATACCATTAAGCATTTCGCCCGGTGTGCTAATGATTCGGGAACCGTTAGAAAGTCAGACGAGATGATGTCTTGTGGTATCTCCTTCAGGCTCTCTTTTCTCTTTTCATTGTTTCAGTCATTTTGACTGCGGCCATGCTGGAGCACCGCCTTTTAGTCGAGCAAATCGACCCCGGGACTTATTCTTTGTAAGCCCAGTACTTATTCTATCGGTGTCTTTTGCCGAACCGCTAAGTGACGGGGACGTAAACACACCAGCATCGGTTGTCAAGCAAACACAGACAAACACACACACACACACATACATATATATATATATATATATACATATATACGACAGGCTTCTTTCAGTTTCCGTCTACCAAATCCACTCACAAGGCATTGGTCGGCCCGGGGCTATAGCAGAAGACACTTGCCCAAGATGCCACGCAGTGGGACTGAACCCGGAACCATGTGGTTGGTTAGCAAGCTACTTACCACACAGCCACTCCTGCGCCTATTTGTGTTCAAATCCCACTAAAGGTCAACTTTGCCTCTGATCCTTTTGGAATCAATAAACTAAAATACCACTCAAAAACTGGGGACAATTCAATTGAATAAACCCCCGCCCTACTCCCACCTTCCCCAAATTTCAGGCCTTTGTGCCTTCATTAGAAATACAAATTATTTTCACTTTTAGCAAGAAGTCAGCATTTTTGAAGGGAGCTGATTAGTTGAGTCCATTGACCCCAGTGCCTGACTGGTACTTTATTATTTTACTGACCCAAAAGGGAAAAAAAACCAAAGCTGACTTTGGCAGGATTTGAACACATGTGCTATATATTCACTCATCACTCGTTTATTATTGTTTTTATTTTATCACATGTCCATTGTCTGGAAATTTTTCGTCATACACATCGAAAAATACCTTAGGAATGAGAACCCAGGTTCAAAATCTCCCCAAGATACCTGAAGAAGGCTGGAGGGTATATCAGCCGAAACGTTGTGTTAACAACAAACAAGATGAGGACAAATATCCATCAAATGTAAACAGTGTACATAATTCCTCATCTCTTAAATATAGAACTGAACTTATTATTGTTCTAAACATGGTAGGCTAGCTGAATCATTAGTATGCTAAGCAGTATGTCTTCTGACATTATGTTCTAAGTTTGCCTTTCGTCTTCTCGGGGTTGAAAGATTGACCGTTATGTAAATCTCCTCCAGGAATGTGAAGACACAGACTCGAAAGCGGAGCATTTTCCAATCAAAGTCGGATGTAGAGGATTCATAGTACATAGTGTGAGGCAACTGTTGTTATCGTAAGGCCTAACTTATCGTAAAATGAATACCACCATGACCGATATCCAAACCATGCTGGAAAAGGCTGGCCACTGGATTTGGTTAAAAAGAGACGATGAGCGATGGCTAGGAGAATACTGAGCTTTATTTGATAACCAGCTGATCTAGCAAGTGGGGCCTCATCATTGTGAGGGGGGGGCACAATGATGCCATCGAGCGGTAGGCCCTAAAACGGTGCACATTCTCTCCTGATGACACCATACACTTGCTGGCTTCCGGTACCCGGAGTTCTCAACTGGTAGCACTTGCACACTCTTTACTCTTTTACTTGTTTCAGTCATTTGACTGCGGCCATGCTGGAGCACCGTCTTTAATCGAGCAACTCGACCCCGGGACTTATTCTTTTGTAAGCCCAGTACTTATTCTATCGGTCTCTTTTTGCCAAACCGCTAAGTTACGATGACATAAACACACCAGCATCGGTTGTCAAGCAATGCTAGGGGGACAAACACAGATACACAAACACACACACGCATATATATATATATATATATATATATGACGGGCTTCTTTCAGTTTCCGTCTACCAAATCCACTCACAAGGCATTGGTCGGCCCTTGGCTATAGTAGGAGACACTTGCCGAAGGTGCCACGCAGTGGGACTGAACCCGGAACCATGTGGTTGGTAAAGAAGCTACTTACCACACAGCCACTCCTGCGCCTAACTTCTTTGCAAAACACATGTACCAACTGAACACTTGGGCTTATGACGCCAACTAAATCTTCCCCTGAAAATTGCGAGCCTTGTGCTAAATTTTAAAACCATTATTTTTAGTAGCAGCACAATTTCTTACTTACAATTTGGCAAAATCAAAAGCGAATTAAATAAACCGAAAATTAAGAGACCAAGAATCTTTTTAATAATTTTGAAAAATTTTTGCTTTATTTTGTGGAATATTTGATTTCGCTGTGTTTCATTTTTTTAATTCAGAAAAGCTTTAACAAAAGTGGAAAAGGAATCAAATATTTATATATCTTATTTCATTATTATTCAAAATTTTAATTTCTTCTTTCGTTTTCCAAAAGGGTGGGTGGATGGATGGATGGATGGGTAGGAGGGTGTTCATAGCAATTGTGTTGTTGTTGTTGTTGTTGTAGTCCCTTTTGCCTTCCACTGTTGTTGTTGTTGCTGATTGGATATTTTCCTTTCTCAATAGTGGGTGGACAGGTTGGAGAGACGAGAAGCAAGGGGGGACAGGTTGGAGAGAAACTGCGAGGAGGGGAGGGCGAAAGGGAAAAGGAATTTTACATTAGAAGACATGTTTTTGCAACAAATAAAAAAAATAGACAAATGAATACAAATAAAATAAACAAATCAAAATAAATATGAAAAACGTATATTTACATATGTGTGTGTGTGTGTATATGCAAACACAAATATATACATACACATATAAACACATATGCATACATACATGCATGTGTGTATGTGTGGACCTTGATGAGATTTGAACTCAGTACGTAAAAAGAAAACTAGAAAAGTTGCTACTCAACATTTTCTGGGGTGAGCTAACAATTATGCCAGCTGGCCACCTTTATAATAATAACTAGCAGTATCGCCCGGCGTTGCTCAGGTTTGTAAGGGAAATAACTATACAGCATTTTTAGAGAGTTATAGCCAAAAAATAGCAAAAAAATGGGAAAAAAATTATGGTAAATTTTTTTTGAGAGTTAAAAAAGGTCGAGTTGCGTCCCCTAGACGGTCTGTGGTTTGTGTTTCTGATTCTCGACCCCATGTCGAATTTATCGATTTTTTTCAGAACTGGGGAACTTTCAAAATTTTCGCTGCGTTAGTTTTGAATTTACATTGGGCTATGTTGTGTCAAGTTTCATCAGAATCCATTGAAAGCCGTGGTCAGGGTGAGGGTACAACCAAACAGACACACAGAAACACATACAGACAAACTGCCGTTTATATAGAGAGAGATAATAATAATCCTTTCTACTATAGGCACAAGACCTGGATTTTAATCACATTGACACCAGTACTCAACTGGTACTTAATTTATCGACCCCGAAAGGATGAAAGGCAAAGTCGACCTCAGCAGAATTTGAACTCAAAACAAAGACAGACGAAATATCACTAAGCATTTCACCCAGTGTGCTAACAATTCTGCCAGCTGGCTGCCTTAATAATTATAATAACAACAACAACAACAACAACAATAATAATAATAATAATAATAATAATAATAATAATAATAATAATAATAATAATAATAATGGTTTCAAATTTTACCACAAGGGCATCCATATTGGGTGAGGGGACGAAATGGTTACATCGACCCCAGTGCCTAACTGGTACTTATTTTATCGATACCGAAAGGATGAGCGGTAAAGTCAACCTTGGCAGAATTTGAACTCAGAACATAAGGTCAGACGAAATACCACTAAGCATTTCACCCAGCATGCTAACGATTCTGCGAGCTTGCTGCCTTAATAATAATGATAATAATAATCCTTTCTACTGGAAGCACAAGGCCTCAGATTTTATTGGGGAGGGGACTAGTCAACCACATCGACCCCAGTGTTCAACTGGTACTTAATTTATCGACCCCGAAAGGATGAATGACAAACTCGACCTCGGCAGAATTTGAACTCGGAATGTAGTGGCAGACAAAATACTGCTAAGCATTTCGCCCGGTGTGCTAACGACTCTGCCAGCTTGCCACCTTAATAATGATAATAATTACAGCATAAAAAGGCACATATTAGCAATTCAATTGAAAGGATCAAAGGCAAAGTCGACCTTGGTGGAATCTGAACTCAGAACGTAACAACGGACGAAATACTGCTAACCATTTCATCCAGCGTGTTTAACGAATCTGCCAGTTTGCCGCCTTAATAATAATAATAATAATAATAATAATAATAATAATAAATGCCCCGATGCAGTACCAGGCAGTGGCTCTCGTGGCTTCTGATCTTAACTGATTGGAAGTGTTATCATCTACATTGTTTTGTCTTGGTATAAAAGATGGCCTTCAGCAAATATTCTGCTCAATACCACAGATTTGCTAATGCCCTGATGCAGTTCCAGGCAGTGGCTCTCATGGCTTCTGATCTTAACTGATTGGAAGTGTTATCATCTCAATTGTTTTGTCTTGGTATAAAAGATGGGCCACAGCAATATTCTGCTCATACCACAGATTTGCTAATGCCCTGATGCAGTACCAGGCAGTGGCTCTCATGGCTTCTGATCTTAACTGATTGGAAGTGTTATCATCTACATTGTTTTGTCTTGGTATAAAAGATGGCCACAGCAAATATTCTGCTCAATACCACAGATTTGCTAATGTCCTGATGCAGTACCAGCAGTGGCTCTCGTGGCTTCTGATCTTAACTGATTGGAAGTGTTATCATGTACATTGTTTTGTCTTGGTATAAAAGATGGGCTACAGCAAATATTCTGCTCAATACCACAGATTTGCTAATACCCTGATGCAGTACCAGGCAGTGGCTCTCGTGGCTTCTGATCTTAACTGATTGGAAGTGTTATCATGTACATTGTTTTGTCTTGGTATAAAAGATGGCCTACAGCAAATATTCTGTTCAATACTACAGATTTGTTTGTCAGTTGTTTGACCTTAACCAGTTGAGCATGTTCCTTGGTGGCTGACGATATGTGCATCTCTGATCACGAGCAGAAGTAGTGGGGGAGCATCATAGCCATGTCTGGAGAGGGATTCTTTAGGGTTTGAATAATTCACTTCTGGAAACATGGGTGTTTTGTTCAACATCCTTAAATAACCCTTATTCAGGGACCTTTTGAGTGGGATGGGTTACTCAACCTGAAGAAAATTCTAACTGGGCCCCACCTGCAAGGTCATGTGCTGTTTATCTTGATATGAGATCACCATGTCGCGCACATATGGTTGTGATGCATGTGCCTGGTGTACCCTTATCAGACGGGTAGTCATGATGGGTATACTGGGCTTTGTATATTTTACCCCAGTGTCACTTTGATGGCATGCACTGCTCTCTCACTCAATAATAATAATAATAATAATAATGATGATGATTATGATAATACCAACAATGTCATAAAAAAGCAGAGAATGAAATATGATAGCAATGAAAAGAAAGCAGGGTGGAAGTGGTAGCAGTGAAGAGAACTTTAAATGTTGGGAAAGATTAAATAAAAAAAAAAGGAGGAGGTAGGGTTTGAACTCTTGACCCATCGGTAACAAGCTGGGGGATGGGGGATCAAACAAATATGAAGCTTTGATCATTGATATACCAAGGTGTGACTGTTTACTAAAATATATATAGATGTCTGTGTTAAGACACAGGCATGGCTGTGTGGTTAAGATGTTGGCTACCAAATCACGGGATTTCGGGTTCAAACCCAGCGCATGGCACATGAGGTAAGTTTCTTTTATTATAAACCCAGGCCAACCAAAACCATAAGAGTGGATTCAGTGGCAAAAACTGAAAAAAGCTTATATTATATATATTATAATAATAATAATAAAGGATAAATAATATATATATAATAATATAATAATAATAATAAGGGTAATATATATATATATAATAATAATAATAATAATATAATAATAATAAAGGATAAATATATATATATAATAATAATATAATAATAAAGGTAAATATATATATATATTATTATAATAATAATAATATAATAATAAAGGATAAATATTATAATATAATAATAATATAATAATAATAAAAAAGGATAAATATATATATATATTATAATAATAATAATAATAATAATAATAAGGATAATATATATATATATTATAATAATAATAATAATAATAATATAAAGGATAAATATATATATATACGACGGTACGGGCTTCTTTCAGTTTTCCGTCTCCCAAATCCACTCACAAGGCTTGGTCGTACCGAGGCTTAAGTAGAAGACACTTGGCCCAAGTGCCACGCAGTGGGACTGAACCCGGAACCATGTTGTTGGTAAGCAAGCTACTTACCACACAGCCACTCCTGCGCCTATATATATATATATATATATATGTATGTATAAATGAAGGTTTGTGGCCTAGTGGTTAGGCTACTGCACCCATGATTGTAAGATTGTGGTTTCAATTCCTGGACTGGGTGACGCGTTGTGTTCTTGAGCAAAACACTTCATTTCACGTTGCTCCAGCAACCCCTTTGAATCAGGAATTAATGTTGGCCTGCTTGCCTAGCCAGCAGGGTGACATCGTTTGAAGGCTAAAACAACGCAAAAAGTGCATTGTGACCAGCAATGTGTAACAGTATCTGATAGCCTAGTCAGTCACACGAGATCATGTGGTATATGCGTACGGCTGTGTGTGTGTGTGTGTGTAAGCAATATCATCCAATGATATTGGCGTTAGGAAGGGCATCCAGCTGTAGAAACATTGCCAGATCAGACTGGAGCCTGGTGCAGCCTTCTGGCTTCCCAGATCCCCGGTCGAACCGTCCAACCCATGCTAGCATGGAGAACGGACGTTAAACGATGATAATGATGATGTTTAACGTCCATTCTCCATGCTAGCATGGGTTGGACGGTTCGGCCGGGGATCTGGGAAGCCAGAGGCTGCACCAGACTCCAGTCTGACACTGCCAGATAAACTGGAGCCTGGTGCAGTCTTCTGGCTTCCTAGATCCCCGTCGAACCGTCCAACCCATGCTAGCAGCATGGATACCGGACGTTAAACGATGATGATGATGATGTTTAACGTCCGTTCTCCATGCTAGCATGGGTTGGACAGTTCGGCCGGGGATCTAGGAAGCCAAAGGCTGCACCAGACTCCAGTCTGAAACACTGCCAGATAAGACTGGAGCCTGGTGCAGTCTTCTGGCTTCCTAGATCCCCGGTCGAACCGTCCAACCCATGCTAGCATGGAGAACGGACGTTAAATGATGATGATGATGATGATAAATTAAATGTTTAAAGCAACAGTAATGGAAAACGCATTTAAAAATTAATTGTAGAAGCTAATTAAAAATCAGAAAGCAATTAATTAAAAATATGTCTGGAAAAAAACCCCAAAAAAACTTATTGCTTTCATGAAAGCCCATCGGGAAATAAATAGAGCGAAGGGAGATGAGGTGGGAGATGAGGGGGAAGAAGGAGGGAATGTAAGATAACGGTGGGGTGGAGGGG
>NC_043025.1:6090857-6125857 GCF_006345805.1 Octopus sinensis
GCAATACAGAGTTCTTTTGGTCAAGCAATCGTGTCTCCAGCTGCTTCAGATGCCAAGATATCAAAAACTGTCCAAAGTACAGGACAACAGTTTTGCTATGGAATGGTGACACTATTTTTTTCATTTTCTGAAAAAGTAGTTCTCAGGGAGATTCAGCGTGACACAGAATGTGACAAGGCTGGCCCTTTTGAATTACACTGTTGCCAGCTGAGTGGACTGGAGCAACGTGAAATAAAGTGTCTTGCTCAAGGACACAACATATCAGCGGTAACTAAACTCACAACTTTATGATCGTAAGCCAAATGCCTAAACCCCTAAGCTACTAAACAAATAACAACAGAGGCGCAGGAGTTGCTGTGTGGTAAGTAGCTTGCTAACCAACCACATGGTTCCGGGTTCAGTCCCACTGCGTGGCATCTTGGGCAAGTGTCTTCTGCTATAGCCCCGGTCCGACCAATGCCTTGTGAGTGGATTTGGTAGACGGAAACTGAAAGAAGCCTGTCGTATATATGTATATATATATATATATATATATTTTCTTTACTGCCACCAAGGGGCTAAACATAGAAGGGACGAACAAGGGACAGACAAGGGGATTAAGTCGATTACATCGACCCCAGTGCGTAACTGGTACTGTAATTTATCGACCCCGAAAGGATGAAAGGCAAAGTCGACCTCGGCGGATTTTGAACCCAGAACACTTAACGGCAGACGAAATACGGCTAAGCATTTCGCCCGCGTGCTAACGTTTTCTGCCAGCTCGCCGCCCCTATATATATATATATATATATATAATATATATATATATATATATATATATATATATATATATATAATATATATATATATTATATATATATATGTATGTTTTTGTGTGTCTGTGTTTGTCCCCCAACATTGCTTGACAACCGATACTGGTGTGTTTACGTCCCCGTCACTTAGCGTTTCGGCAAAAGAGACTGATAGAATAAGTACTGGGCTTACAAAGAATAAGTCCCGGGGTCGATTTGCTCGACTAAAGGCGGTGCTCCAGCATGGCCACAGTCAAATGACTGAAACAAGTAAAAGAGAGTAAAAGAGAAAGAGAGGGATTGTGGTTCACTACAGCCGTTTCAGACACATTTTATTGATGAACAGAAAAGTAAACCATAAAAGATACAGATACAGATAGAGAAAGATAAAAGAAGCAAAGTACAAACCTCTCTAGCGATGAAATCTCCGTCGATCATTTGGTGGGGGATGTGTTTTAATTTATCCATCGTCTCGTACAATGATGGACACTCAGAAAGTTTGCCTGGCGTGCCAAGGGTCAACTTGAATAATATCAGGGCTATCCGAAACATCACTTTCACACCTGCAAAAAAAAGTATAAAGGACACTTTTAACTGATGCTCCATCAAACCACCTACTTTTATTCTTGCCACCCGTTTCGTTGAATGTTGTTCTCTCTTGCTGCCACTTACTTAACTCCTGTTTCGCTAATAATCTTGTCATCACACACACACACACACCACTTCTCTTCCCATCACCTACATACTACTCCCCCCCACACTCACACACTTACCACCCATTTTACTGACCCCACCCACACCCACAATCACCAGTTCTGATATCAGACATGCTGCCAGTTTCTTCTCCCCCATCCAACACTACCTTCTCGATTACTGCTTATTTGCTCTGACTTACCACCCCTTTTAACCTCTCCCCCCTCACACTGCCTTACCATTGCTCTTTACCTCCACCCGCCATTCAGTTTTACCCCCACCACCACCACCCCACTCTTTACCCCTCCCCAACCACTGATCTTTACCCTTCCCCCACTCATACTCAGTTAACACCCCTCTTTAACCTACCCACCCCCACACTTACATTATCTTACCATCATCCTTGACTCCCCCACCCCACCATAACAAAACACTGGTGTACCAGTACATTTTCTATCCCCCCCACTTTTTTTTAGCACCAGTCTCTAATCACCCTGATCACACCTGTCCTCCTAAATACCTGACGTCACACCTGAATATACCAGTAATTGTATGCATGTGTATGTCTCCATATGTATCTCTGAGGAAGTGTAACTGCATGCAAGCTAGTATGTGCATTGAAATATTCCCGTCTCTCTCTCTCTCTGTCCGTCTCTCTCCCTCCCTCTGTCTGTCCGTCTCTCTCTCTCCCTCTGTCTGTCCGTCTCTCTCTCTCCCTGTCTGTCCGTCTCTCTCTCTCCCTCTGTCTGTCCGTCTCTCTCTCTCTCTCTCTCTCTCCCTCCCTCTGTCTGTCAGCCTCTCTCTGACTGTCCGTCTGTCTCTCCCTCTCTATCTGTCTCTCTGTTTAGATCTGTCTCTCTGTCTAGATCTTTCTCCCTGTCTGTATCTATCCCTCTCTCTTTCTCTGTCTGTCTCTATCTCTCTGTTTGTCTGTCAGAGAGAGAGAGAGAGAGATTATGCATTTCATTGTGTTTTTCCAGGATACATATGGTGTAGCATAACAAGTAAACAGGTTGTGTGGTTACTGACCTTCACAGAAAAACATGTCCCACACTCGTAGAACAGCTGTCCAAGGCAATGTCCGACTGAATATACACATGAACCATTCTGTCATATACAATATTGGTTCAATTCTTTGTTTTTTCTGAAATTAAATGGAAGGCAAAAGACAAACCTGTAAAGATACATTTTATATCCTGGTGTTGGGTAAATAATTTAATGAAGGAGGGGAAAGAAGGTATTCACATGGCAGACTACAATTACTGTTACACAAGGTTAAATGCTCTCTGCCAACAGCTCACAGTGAACTGCTTACCATCAATTGCTCATATCACAGTTCTTTATTTCATAGCAATGTGTTGGTCCACTTTTAGTTGCTTGGGGGCGGTCAGGATCTTTCCACAACAATATACTCTCTTTTACTCTTTACTCTTTTACTTGTTTCAGTCATCTGACTGCGGCCATGTTGGAGCACCGCCTTTAGTCGAGCAATCGACCCTGGAACTTATTCTTTGTAAAGCCCAGTACTTTATTCTATCAGTCTCTTTTGCTGAAACCGCTAAGTGAAGGGGACATAAACACACACCAGCATCGGTTGTCAAGCAATGCTAGGGGGACAACCAAACACAAACACACAACATAATATTATATATATATACATAATACGACAGGCTTCTTTCAGTTTCCGTCTACCAAATCCACTCACAAGGCATTGGTCAGCCCGGGGCTATAGCAGAAGACACTTGCCCAAGATGCCACACAGTGGGACTGAACCCGGAACCATGTGGTTGGTTAGCAAGCTACTTACCACACAGCCATATACAGATAAAATAGATTGATGTAACAGAATTTTGTCAGTGAATAGGTTACGGTTTCAAAGCGACAAAAATATTTTGACAAATTAAATTTAAATGTTGAAGTGAATCTAATGGTTTTTGTGTGTTATTAAATGCCATCTCTGTCAAGCAGGTTGGATACTGGAAATAGCAGTTGATAATATAGTAAATATATATATATATATATATATATATATATATATATATATATATTTACATGTACATACACCTACACACACACATATATTTATATATCTATGCACACTTACTGATATGCCCTCATGCATATATATGTGTGTAGTGTATATATATATATATATATACACACACACAAAATGAGAAAATGGAGAAACATACCTAATATATACACATACATCTCTCTATCTGTCTGTCTGTCTCTCTCTCTCTCTCTCTCTATATATATATATATATATATATACACACATACATCTCTCTGTCTGTCTGTCTGTCTCCTCTCTCTCTCCTCTCTCTCTCTCGCTCTATATATATATACACACATACATCATCTCTGTTCTTCTGTCTCTCTCTCTCTCCTCTCTATATATATATATACACAACACATACATCTCTCTCTGTCTGTCTGTCTTCTCTCTCTCCCACTCTCTCCGCTCTCCTCTCTTCTCTCTCTCTCTCCTATATAATATATATATATATTATATCTACACACATTACATCTCTCTCTCTATGTATATAACATACATACATAATTGTAATACTTACATCTATAACTTATATAATATGTAATATATATATGTATATATTATATATATGCATATGGACACAGGACATCACAAACGTGTACAACTAAAAAGTACGAAGCACGAGTACATGGAACCAGAACTATTTTTCGACAACGAAGCCACAAATGGAAAACAAATATATATATATATTATATATATATATATATATGTATTATGTGTGTGTTTGGTATATTTATGTATACATAAATACATGTGTGCGCATATGAAACGTGGTGGGGAAATCAGTACAAGATAAGAAAATGGATTGTGGGATTTTCAATTCATCGCGCTTGTCTCCCTTGAATCACAGTTTCCCACAGACTTAAAGTACTGACTTACTGCCCAGTAAATAAATTCCGTTATCAAGAAATCAAATCGAAGAAGCAGGATTAAATAAATTAAGCACAGACAAGGTTTCGTGAAAGGCAGTTTGCTTCCAAGTCACATGGTTTGGGGTTCAGTCCCACTGCGTGACACCTTCGGCAGGTGAGTTCCACTATAGACATGCGAGTGAATTTTATAGCCAGAAATTGAAAGAAATTCACTAGATGGATGCATGAGCTTGCATACATACATAGGAGCTCTTTTCAGTTGCTTCCCAAGCACATGGTTCAGTCCCACTGCATGGCACCTTGGGCAAATGTCTTCTACTATAGCCCCGGGCCAACAAAGTCCTTGTGAGTGGATTTGATAGACAGAAACTGAAAGAAGCCCATCGAATATATATATATATATATATATATATATATATGTGTGTGTGATGTGTGTGTGTGTGTGTATATATATATATATGTGTGTGTGTGTATATATATGTGTGTGTGTGTGTGTATGTATATATATAGGCGCAGGAGTGGCTGTGTGGTAAGTAGCTTGCTAACCAACCACATGGTTCCGGGTTCAGTCCCACTGCGTGGCATCCTGGGCAAGTGTCTTCTACTATAGCCTCGGGCTGACCAGTGCCTTGTGAGTGGATTTGGTAGACGGAAACTGAAAGAAGCCTGTCGTATATATGTGTGTTTGTGTGTCTGTGTTTGTCCCCCTAGCATTGCTTGACAACCGATGCTGGGTGTGTTACGTCCTCGTCACTTAGCGGTTCGGCAAAAAGAGACGATGGAATAAGTACTGGGCTTACAAAAGAATAAGTCCCAGAGTCGATTTGCTCGACTAAAGGTGGTGCTCCAGCATCGCCGCAGTCAAATGACTGAAACAAGTAAGAGAGAGTATATATATATATATATATATATATATACACACAGTGATTCCTAACGCCAACCACTCTGAGAGTGTAGTGGGTGCTTTAACGTTTTTAGTTCATGATGCATTATCTCGTAGCTTTGAGATTTCAATGATGTGATTGTTTATTTTTAGAATGACACTGTAGGGTAGGTGTGAGAGGCTGGATATGACCCAAAAGGGAAGAATATATTGGCCAGATATGCTCGGTTTAAAATGCTAAAAGGATAAATAATTGAATCATGATTCACCTCAGTTGTCTCCCTTTAAGCAATGAACTTCGTGTTGCGTCAGTATTTTTTTCTAAGGCTTAGAACACAAGTGAACAATCAGATTCACACGAGCCTAGCTAAAAGAAGAAAGAGGGACAGTCTTTTTTAGGGATATTTTAGAAGGAACTTCGTTTCTTTTTTGTGTGTTTTTCGTCTTTTTTTATTGGGTTTACGTTCTGAGTTTGAATTCCGCCGAGGTCAACTTTGCCTTTCATCCTTTCGGGGTCGATAAATTAAGTACCAGTTACGCACTGGGGTCAATGTAATCGACTTAATAATCCCTTTATCTGTCCTTGTTTGTCCTCTCTGTGTATAGCCCCTTGTGGGTACTAAAGAAGTAGGTATTTCGTCTGTTACGTTCTGAGTTTGAATTCCGCCGAGGTCAACTTTGCCTTTCATCCTTTCGGGGTCGATTAAATAAGTACCAGTTAGGCACTTGGGTCAATGTAATCGACTTAATAATCCCTTTATCTGTCCTTGTTTGTCCTCTCTGTGTTTAGCCCCTTGTGGGTACTAAAGAAGTAGGTATTTCGTCTGCCGCTACGTTCTGAGTTTGAATTCCGCCGAGGTCAACTTCGCCTTTCATCCTTTCGGGGTCGATTAAATAAGTACCAGTTACGCACTGGGGGTCGATGTAATCGACTTAATCCGTTTGTCCTCTCTGTGTTTAGCCCCTTGTGGGTATAGTAACGAAATAGAAATAGGTATTTCGTCTGTCTTACGTTGAGTTGAATTCCGCTGAGGTCGACTTTGCCTTTCATCCTTTCGGGGTCGATTAAATAAGTACCAGTTACGCACTGGGGTCGATATAATCGACTTAATCCGTTTGTTCTCTCTGTGTTTAGCCCCTTGTGGGTAGTAACGAAATAGAAATAGGTATTTCGTCTGTTACGTTCTGAGTTTGAATTCCGCCGAGGTCAACTTTGCCTTTCATCCTTTCGGGGTCGATTAAATAAGTACCAGTTACGCACTGGGGGTCGATGTAATCGACTTAATCCGTTTGTTCTCTCTGTGTTTAGCCCCTTGTGGGTAGTAACGAAATAGAAATAGGTATTTCGTCTGTCTTTACGTTGAGTTTGAATTCCGCTGAGGTCGACTTTGCCTTTCATCCTTTCGGGGTCGATTAAATAAGTACCAGTTACGCACTGGGGTCGATGTAATCGACTTAATCCCTTTATCTGTCCTTGTTTGTCCTCTCTGTGTTTAGCCCCTTGTGGGTAGTAACGAAATAGAAATAGGTATTTCGTCTGCCGTTACGTTCTGAGTTCAAATTCCGCCGAGGTCGACTTTGCCTTTCATCCTTTCGGGGTCGATTAAATAAGTACCAGTTACGCACTGGAGTCGATGGAATCGACTTAATCCCTTTGTCTGTCCTTGTTTGTCCCCTCTGTGTTTAGCCCCTTGTGGGTAGTAAAGAAATAGAAATAGGTATTTCGTCTGTCTTTACGTTCTGAGTTCGAATTCTGCCGAGGTCGACTTTGCCTTTCATCCTTTTAGGGTCGATAAATTAAGTACCCGTAGCACATTGAGGTCAATGTAATCGAATGACCCCCACTCCCCAAAAATTTCGGGCCTTGTGCCTAGAGTAGAAAAGTATATATGGATTATGTTGTGATTTTCATGCGAAACAGAAGAGGCAAGAGGCAGGTCCAAAGACAGCCACGCACCCCCGGGTGGCACAAACAATCTAAACCACGGTGTTACTGAGTTCCTGCATGAAACAGTTTACAAAAGCGATATACAACCATGGCCACAGAGAACTGACTGAATCCAATTGAATTAAAAATGGAGAAACACAGATCTGGTGAGAAAGACACATTATGATATATATTGGGTTGTCCAGAAAGTTCTTGCCGATTTATAGTAGCTTACCTTTCGACTTATTTTAGAACATGGCTGAGTCCATAAAATAGGATTTGACTACACCCCCATTTAGAGTACAGTTTAAGCTATCTTTTCGTGGAAGAAGGTTGTGTTCCTATAACCTGTATTAATTCTGTAACCCTTTAAAATGGAAGATAAGAAAGTTCATTTTCGGCACTTGATGTTGGGAACCAGACAAAAATTGCTGCAGCTTGGCTGGGATGTCCGGAAAGTTTGTGCTGATTTATAGTAGCTTACCTTTCGACTTATTTTGAACATGTTTGAATCCATAAAATAGGATTTGACTACACCCCCATTTAGAGTACAGTTTAAGCTATCTTTTCGTGGAAGAAGGTTTGTGTTCCTATAACCTGTGTTAATTCTGTAACCCTTTAAAATGGAAGATAAGAAAGTTCATTTTCGGCACTTGATGCTTTGGGAACCAGACAAAAATTGCTGCAGCTTGGCTGGGATGTCCGGAAAGTTCGTGGATTTATAGTAGCTTACCTTCGACTTATTTTAGAACATGTTTGAATCCATAAAATAGGATTTGACTACACCCCCATTTAGAGTACAGTTTAAGCTATCTTTTCGTGGAAGAAGGTTTGTGTTCCTATAACCTGTGTTAATTCTGTAACCCTTTAAAATGGAAGATAAGAAAGTTCATTTTCGGCACTTGATGCTTGGGAACCAGACAAAAATTGCTGCAGCTCGGCTGGGATGTCCGGAAAGTTCGTGCTGATTTATAGTAGCTTACCTTTCGACTTATTTTAGAACATGGCTGAGTCCATAAAATAGGATTTGACTACACCCCCATTTAGAGTACAGTTTAAGCTATCTTTTCGTGGAAGAAGGTTTGTGTTCCTATAACCTGTATTAATTCTGTAACCCTTTAAAATGGAAGATAAGAAAGTTCATTTTCGGCACTTGATGCTTTGGGAACCAGACAAAAATTGCTGCAGCTTGGCTGGGATGTCCGGAAAGTTCGTGCTGATTTATAGTAGCTTACCTTTCGACTTATTTTAGAACATGGCTGAGTCCATAAAATAGGATTTGACTACACCCCCATTTAGAGTACAGTTTAAGCTATCTTTTCGTGGAAGAAGGTTTGTGTTCCTATAACCTGTATTAATTCTGTAACCCTTTAAAATGGAAGATAAGAAAGTTCATTTTCGGCACTTGATGCTTTGGGAACCAGACAAAAATTGCTGCAGCTTGGCGGGGATGTCCGGAAAGTTCGTGTTGATTTATAGTAGCTTACCTTTCGACTTATTTTAGAACATGGCTGAGTCATAAAATAGGATTTGACTACACCCCCATTTAGAGTACAGTTTAAGCTATCTTTTCATGGAAGAAGGTTTGTGTTCCTATAACCTGTATTAATTCTGTAACCCTTTAAAATGGAAGATAAGAAAGTTCATTTTCGGCACTTGATGCTTTGGGAACCAGACAAAAATTGCTGCAGCTTGGCTGGGATGTCGGAAAGTTCGTGCTGATTTATAGTAGCTTACCTTTCGACTTATTTTAGAACATGGCTGAGTCCATAAAATAGGATTGACTACACCCCCATTTAGAGTACAGTTTAAGCTATCTTTTCGTGGAAGAAGGTTTGTGTTCCTATAACCTGTATTAATTCTGTAACCCTTTAAAATGGAAGATAAGAAAGTTCATTTTCGGCACTTGATGCTTTGGGAACCAGACAAAAATTGCTGCAGCTTGGCTGGGATGTCCGGAAAGTTCGTGCTGATTTATAGTAGCTTACCTTTCGACTTATTTTAGAACATGGCTGAGTCCATAAAATAGGATTTGACTACACCCCCATTTAGAGTACAGTTTAAGCTATCTTTTCGTGGAAGAAGGTTTGTGTTCCTATAACCTGTGTTAATTCTGTAACCCTTTAAAATGGAAGATAAGAAAGTTCATTTTCAGCACTTGATGCTTTGGGAACCAGACAAAAATTGCTGCAGCTTGGCTGGGATGTCCGGAAAGTTCGTGCTGATTTATAGTAGCTTACCTTTCGACTTATTTTAGAACATGGTTGAGTCCATAAAATAGGATTTGACTACACCCCCATTTAGAGCACAGTTTAAGCTATCTTTTCGTGGAAGAAGGTTTGTGTTCCTATAACCTGTGTTAATTCTGTAACCCTTTAAAATGGAAGATAAGAAAGTTCATTTTCGGCACTTGATGCTTTGGGAACCAGACAAAAATTGCTGCAGCTCGGCTGGGATGTCCGGAAAGTTCGTGCTGATTATAGTAGCTTACCTTTCGACTTATTTTAGAACATGGCTGAGTCCATAAAATAGGATTTGACTACACCCCCATTTAGAGTACAGTTTAAGCTATCTTTTCGTGGAAGAAGGTTTGTGTTCCTATAACCTGTGTTATTCTGTAACCCTTTAAAATGGAAGATAAGAAAGTTCATTTTCGGCATTTGATGCTTTGGAACCAGACAAAAATTGCTGCAGCTTGGCTGGGATGTCCGGAAAGTTCGTGCTGATTTATAGTAGCTTACCTTTCGACTTATTTTAGAACATGGTGAGTCCATAAAATAGGATTTGACTACACCCCCATTTAGAGTACAGTTTAAGCTATCTTTTGTGGAAGAAGGTTTATGTTCCTATAACCTGTGTTAATTCTGTAACCCTTTAAAATGGAAGATAAGAAAGTTCATTTTCGGCACTTGATGCTTTGGGAACCAGACAAAAATTGCTGCAGCTTGTCTGTGATGTCCAGAAAGTTCGTGCTGATTATAGTAGCTTACCTTTCGACTTATTTTAGAACATGGTGAGTCCATAAAATAGGATTTGACTACACCCCCATTTAGAGTACAGTTTAAGCTATCTTTTCGTGGAAGAAGGTTTGTGTTCCTATAACCTGTGTTAATTCTGTAACCCTTTAAAATGGAAGATAAGAAAGTTCATTTTCGGCACTTGATGCTTTGGGAACCAGACAAAAATTGCTGCAGCTTGGCTGGGATGTCCGGAAAGTTCGTGCTGATTTATAGTAGCTTACCTTTCGACTTATTTTAGAACATGGCTGAGTCCATAAAATAGGATTTGACTACACCTCCATTTAGAGCACAGTTTAAGCTATCTTTTCGTGGAAGAAGGTTTATGTTCCTATAACCTGTGTTAATTTTATAACCCTTTAAAATGGAAGATAAGAAAGTTCATTTTCGGCACTTGATGCTTTGGGAACCAGACAAAAATTGCTGCAGCTCGGCTGGGATGTCTGGAAAGTTCGTGCTGATTTATAGTAGCTTACCTTTCGACTTATTTTAGAACATGGCTGAGTCCATAAAATAGGATTTGACTACACCCCCATTTAGAGTACAGTTTAAGCTATCTTTTCGTGGAAGAAGGTTTGTGTTCCTATAACCTGTATTAATTCTGTAACCCTTTAAAATGGAAGATAAGAAAGTTCATTTTCGGCACTTGATGCTTTGGGAACCAGACAAAAATTGCTGCAGCTCGGCTGGGATGTCCGGAAAGTTCGTGCTGATTTATAGTAGCTTACCTTTCGACTTATTTTAGAACATGGCTGAGTCCATAAAATAGGATTTGACTACACCCCCATTTAGAGTACAGTTTAAGCTATCTTTTCGTGGAAGAAGGTTTGTGTTCCTATAACCTGTGTTAATTCTGTAACCCTTTAAAATGGAAGATAAGAAAGTTCATTTTCGGCACTTGATGCTTTGGGAACCAGACAAAAATTGCTGCAGCTCGGCTGGGATGTCCGGAAAGTTCGTGCTGATTTATAGTAGCTTACCTTTCGACTTATTTTAGAACATGGCTGAGTTCATAAAATAGGATTTGACTACACCTCCATTTAGAGCACAGTTTAAGCTATCTTTTCGTGGAAGAAGGTTTATGTTCCTATAACCTGTGTTAATTTTATAACCCTTTAAAATGGAAGATAAGAAAGTTCATTTTCGGCACTTGATGCTTTGGGAACCAGACAAAAATTGCTGCAGCTCGGCTGGGATGTCCGGAAAGTTCGTGCTGATTTATAGTAGCTTACCTTTCGACTTATTTTAGAACATGGCTGAGTCCATAAAATAGGATTTGACTACACCTCCATTTAGAGCACAGTTTAAGCTATCTTTTCGTGGAAGAAGGTTTGTGTTCCTATAACCTGTGTTAATTCTGTACCCTTTAAAATGGAAGATAAGAAAGTTCTTTTTCGACACTTGATGCTTTGGGAACCAGACATAAATTGCTGCAGCTTGGCTGGGATGTGTTACCCCACCCTCCATATTCACCAGATATTGCTCCTTCGGATTTCCACTTATTCAGGTCTCTGCAGAATAGTCTTAATGGTAAAAATTTCAATTCCTTGGATGACGTAAAAAGATACCTTGATGAATTGTTTGCCATGAAACCACCTCAATTCTGGGAAGAGGGTATTTTCAAGTTAAAGGAAAGATGGAGACGCATTGTGCAACAAAATAGTTCATATTTGGTTGATTAAAAATGTAATGGCAAGTATTTATTGACCTTTTCCTTTCCTTTAAAAATCAGCACAAACTTTCCGGACAACCCAATATTTTACTTGTTTCAGTCGTTAGACGATGGCCATGCTGGAGTGTTCTTTTAATTGAACAAATCATCACCAGTACTTTACTCTTTTTCTCAAATCTGGCCCTTATTCTATTCATCTGTTTATTGCCAAACTGCTCAGTTATGGTGACATAAACAAACCAACACTGGTTTTTGAGCAACAGTGGAGAAGAGGGTATTTTCAAGTTAAAGGAAAGATGGAGACGCATTGTGCAACAAAATGGTTCATATTTGGTTGATTAAAAATGTAATGGCAAGTATTTATTGACCTTTTTCTTTCCTTCAAAAATCGACACGAACTTTCCAGACAACCCAATACCATGTTGAAAAAGTGGACATTGCATGGAGTAGGCAATGAAAGATGAAGATAAAGAATCATCATCATCATCGTTTAACGTCCGTTTTCTGCGCTAGCATGGGTTGGACAGTTCGACCGGGTTCTGGGAAGCCAGGGGCTGCACCAGGCTCCAGTCTGATCTGGCAGTGTTTCTACAGCTGGATGCCCTTCCTAACGCCAACCACTCCACGAGTGTAGTGGGTGCTTTTTACGTGCCACCTGCACAGGTGACAGGGGAGTCCGGCATCGGCCACGATCGGTTGGTGCTTTTAACGTGCCACCGGCATGGAAGCCAGCCAAGGCGGCGCTGGCATCGGCCACGTTCGGATAGTGCTTTTTATGTGCCACCGGCACAGAAGCCAGTCGGGGCGGCGCTGGCATCAGCCACGTTCAGATGGTGCTTTTTATGTGCCACCGGCACAGAAGCCAGTCGGGGCGGCGCTGGCATCGGCCACGTCCGGATGGTGCTTTTTATGTGCCACCAGCACAGAAGCCAGTCGGGGCGGGGCTGGCATCGGCCACGTTCGGATGGTGCTTTTTATGTGCCACCGGCACGGAACACAGCCAAGGCGGCGCTGGCATCGGCCACATTTGGATGGTGCTTTTTATGTGCCACCGGCACGGAAGCCAGCCAAGGCGGAGCTGGCATCGGCCACGTTCGGATGGTGGTAAAGAAGGTAAAGAACGGGGTGACAAAAATAAATATGACAAATACTTACCAAATGTTTATAAATTAAAGGGGAAGATTTTTTCAAAAGCCCAAACAGAACATCACCGTCGATATGTACTGCTTCCTGCAATGATAGGAAAATAAATATGTACGTATGTATACTCTTTTACTCTTTTACTTGTTTAAGTCATTTGACTGCGGCCATGCTGGAGCACCGCCTTTAGTCGAACAAATCGACACCGGAACTTATTCTTTGTAAGCCCAGTACTTATTCTATCAGTCTCTTTTTGCCGAACCGCTAAGTTACAGGGACTAGACACTGTATAACTCTTTTACTTGTTTCAGTCATTTGACTGCGGCCATGCTGGAGCACCGCCTTTAGTCGAGCAAATCGACCCCGGGACTTATTCTTTGTAAGCCCAGTACTTATTCTATCGGTCTCTTTTGCCGAACCGCTAAGTGACGGGGACATAAACACACCAGCATCGGTTGTCAAGCAATGCTAGGGGGGACAAACACAGACACACAAACATACATATACATATATATATATATATATATATATATATATATATATACACATATATACGACAGGCTTCTTTCAGTTTCTGTCTACCAAATCCACTCACAAGGCATTGGTCAGCCCGGGGCTATAGCAGAAGACACTTGCCCAAGATGCCACACAGTGGGACTGAACCCAGAACCATGTGGTTGGTTAGCAAGCTACTTACCACACAGCCACTCCTGCGCCTATATATAGAAGTAACGTTTACTGCCATGTCAATAAGGCTGTTTAATGTTACTACTGCTTTTGACCCCAGGGAGAACTTCCTCCAGCAGGTTACTGATGCAATCTGCACAACAAAGCCCTCCTCAACTGAGGGTGGAATGGTACTGAGAGAGGTGGCTTTGTGCCAAGTAACGGGCGGTTAAACTGTAATGGAGGGACAGAAGTAGGTGTCTTGCTGTAGAGGAGATACATGGTGAGAGAGAGAAGGGGAGAAAGAGAGAGAGAGAGTAAGAGGAAGAGAGAAAGAGAGAGAGAGGAAGAGAAAGAGAGAGAGAAAGAGAGGAAGAGAAAGAGGAAGAGAAAGAGAGGAAGAGAAAGAGGAAGAGAGAGAGAGAGAGGAAGAGAAAGAGAGAGAGGAAGAGAAAGAGAGAGAGGAAGAGAAGAGAGAGAGAGGAAGAGAAAGAGAGAGAGAGATGAAGAGAGAGAGAGAGAAGAGAAAGAGAGAGAGAGAGAGAAAAAGAGAGAGAGGAAGAGATAGGAAGACGAAGAGAGAGTGGAAGAGAAAGAGAGAGAAAAAGAAAGAGAGGAAGAGAAAGAGAGAGAAAAAGAAAGAGAGAAAAAGAGAGAGAGAGAAAGAGAAAGAGAGAGAGAAAGAGGAAGAGAGAGAAAGAGGAAGAGAGAGAGGAAGAGAAAGAGAGAGGAAGAGAGAGAGAGAGAGAGAGTTGGTGGAGAAGAATGTATCAGGGCTTACCCAAAGGTTTAGGAATTTGAATGCAAGCAGAGTAGCCCAGAGGACTGAGAAGGGTGAGTGAGTAGGGGAGTTCAGGAGAGTGTACAAGAGAGTAGAAGAGAGCAAGGGAAGGGGCAAAGCAGTGAGTGGGGGCAAAACAAGGTACACAAAAGATCAATACACAGACACACGGGGACACACACTGGGTGTTACCCAAACCATGCTACATAATTAAAAACGTTAGTTCTACTCACCAATCCAAGACTGTAATAACCAGGCAAATATTTCTCACATATGGACACCAGGCACCAAAAGGCTTGCTCGGCTGGCATGTGCATCAGCAACACAGCTGCGATGGGGCCCTGCGCTTGGCAGTAACCTTCCTGGGGATTGTGTATCGTGTATGCTTTCAGTATTCGAAATAGATCTTCCTGCCTGTAACAAAACAAATTGGGACAGGTGTAAAACTCGAGATGCAAAACAAACTCGGCCCCTGTTTCGAACCAGAATGGCTCTGAAGCTTACCTATTTCTTTACTACCCACAAGGGGCTAAACACAGAGGGGACAAACAAGGACAGACATAGGTATTAAGTCGATTACATCGACCCCAGTGGGTAACTGGTACTTAATTTATCGACCCCGAAAGGATGAAAGGCAAAGTCGACCTCGGCGGAATTTGATTTCAGCATGTAACGGCAGACGAAATATCTATTTCTTTACTACCCACAAGGGGCTAAACACGCAGAGGACAAACAAGGACAGACACAGGTATTAAGTCGATTACATCGACCCCAGTGGGTAACTGGTACCTAATTTATCGACCCCGAAAGGATGAAAGGCAAAGTCGACCTTGGCAGAATTTGAACTCAGAACGTCGTGGCAGACGAAGTACCTATTGGGGTTAAACACGGAGAGGACAAACAAGGACAGACAAACAGATTAAGTCGATTATATCGACCCCAGTGCATAACTGGTACTTATTCAATCGACCCCGAAAGGATGAAAGGCAAAGTCGACCTTGGCAGAATTTGATTTCAGCATGTAACGGCAGACGAAATACCTATTTCTTTACTACCCACAAGGGGCTAAACACGGAGAGGACAAACAAGGACAGACATAGGTATTAAGTCGATTACATTGACCCCAGTGGGTAACTGGTACTTAATTTATCAACCTCGAAAGGATGAAAAGCAAAGTCGACCTCGGCGGAATTTGAACTCACAACGTAACGCAGACGAAATACCTATTTCTTTACTACCCACAAGGGGCTAAACATGGAGAGGACAAACAAGGACAGACAAACAGATTAAGTTGATTATATCGACCCCAGTGCGTAACTGGTACTTATTCAATCGACCCCGAAAGGATGAAAGGCAAAGTCGACCTCGGCAGAATTTGATTTCAGCATGTAACGGCAGACGAAATACCTATTTCTTTACTACCCACAAGGGGCTAAACACGGAGAGGACAAACAAGGACAGACAAACGGATTAAGTCGATTATATCGACCCCAGTGCGTAACTGGTACTTATTTAATCGACCCCGAAAGGATGAAAGGCAAAGTCGACCTCGGCGGAATTTGAACTCAGAACGTAGGGGCAGACGAAATACCGCTAAGCATTTCGCCCGGCGCGCTAACGTTTCTGCCAGCTCGCTGCCTTAATATAGCTCTGCAGCTTACCAGTTCCAGTCAAACCGTTAAATTCATTCCTGCAAAATAACATTATAATTAAAAATGGTACCATCATCATCATCATCGTTTAGCGTCCGCTTTCCATGCTGGCATGGGTTGGACGGTTCAACTGGGGTCTGGGAAGCCAGAAGGCTGCGCCAGGCCCAGTCTGATCTGGCAGTGTTTCTACAGCTGGATGCCCTTCCTAATGCCAACCACTCCGTGAGTATAGTGGGTGCTTTCCATGCTAGCATGGGTTGGACGGTTCAACTGGGGTCTGGGAAGCCAGAAGGCTGCGCCAGGCCCAGTCTGATCTGGCAGTGTTTCTACAGCTGGATGCCCTTCCTAATGCCAACCACTACGTGAGTGTAGTGGTGCTTTTTACGTGCCACCCGCACAGGTGCCAGACGGAGCTGGCAAATGGCCACGGACAGATGGTGCTTTTTACGTGCCACCGGCCACGATCGGATGGTCCATTTTACGTGCCACCGGCACGGGGGCCAGGCGAGGCTGGCAAATGGCCATGGATGGATGGTGCTTTTTACGTGCCACCGGCATGGGGGTCAGGCAAGGCTGGCAACGGCCACGATCGGATGGTGACTGACACACTAGAATACTTAAAAACAAGAGCCAGAGGTACCAATATAGCTAAAATTTTATGCAAAGCAGCACAGACAAACATATGCAATGGGCTTCTTTCAGTTTCCATTTCCCAAATTTACTCACAAGGCTTTGGTTGGCCCAGGGCTATAGGAAAAGACATCAGTGGGTGGACAGGCCTAAAGATGAGAGGCAAAAGACAAAGATGGGTGGAGGGATATGGTCGTAAGGTCATCAGGGGTGCCCCAACGGTCAACCAGACTACAGGGTAAGTACCCTTACTCTTTACTCTTTTACTTGTTTCAGTCATTTGACTGCGGCCATGCTGGAGCACCGCCTTTAGTCGAACAAATCAACTCCAGGACTTGTTCTTTGGAAGCCCAGTACTTATTCTATCGGTCTCTTTTGCCGAACCGCTAAGTGACGGGGACGTAAACACACCCACATCGGTTGTCAAGCAATGCTAGGGGGACAAACATAGACACACGCACACGCATATATATATATATATATATACATATATACGAGCTTCTTTCAGTTTCTGTCTACCAAATCCACTCACAAGGCACATTGGTCAGCCTGGGGCTATAGCAGAAGACACTTGCCCAAGATGCCACGCAGTGGGACTGAACCCGGAACCATGTGGTTGGTTAGCAAGCTACTTACCACACAGCCACTCCTGCGCGTAATATAATGTCACATCTCAACTCCATCCTGCAGCTTCGAGACGCAACACTTTCCTCAACACATTGCTCTCGCAACTATTGCCGCTAACTGAATACTTCCATAGAAATTTGGTATTTGCAGCTTTTGGGGCCAGACTATTGCTCTCTTTGAGATGGTCCCAAGTGCACCAATCACAATAGGTACCACACTCACTTTTGAGTCTCTACGGATTCACTTCCCTTCCAATCCTAGGTCTTGGTGCTTCTGACATTCTTGTCCTCTGTCTTCACAATATTCTGGTCTGCAGGTCGATGTAGGTCCATTCTTCGGACTCCCTTTCATAGCAGAGTGATATCTGGTCAGTTATATTGCAGCTTTTTGTCTGTATGTATTGGCACCACCCATGTGAGTATCACCTGATCATTCTTTACTACCCTTAACCCTTTAGTGTTTAAACTGGCCATATCCGGCCCAAATATTCTAAATGTTTTATACTCAAATTGGCCATATCTAGCCTCTCACACCTAACCTACAATGTCATTCTAAAAATAAACAATCATATTATTGAAACCTCAAAGCTATGAGATAATGCAGGATTAATTCAAAACAAGGCCACATCCTGCTCTCACACCTAACCTACAATGTCATTCTAAAAATAAACAATCATATCATTGAAACCTCAAAGCTATAACATAATGCATGATTAATTCAAAACAAAAAGATCAATACACACACACACACTGTATTATATTTAATAGAGAAATTTGAACACCAAAGGGTTAAAGGTAGGCGCTCATACCACTTGTTGGAACGTTCTACACCTATGCTTCCCATACTTTTGCAGGCTGCCAACCCCTTGACACCTAGGCCACATTTCTAGTGCCCCCACCCCAACTGACCATCACAAACATAGACCCCTTTCTAAAGCAAATTCAAAGCAACTGTATTTCACAAATAAAACTTAACCCATTATTTTGTCGTTTTTACATAAATCGCTACCCTGTTAATGCCCCACTTTTCTTCAACGCCCCCTTGGAACTTTCCACCACCCCCAGGGGGGAAATACCGCCCACTTTGGGAACCACTGTTCTACATCATCTCTTTCTTTTTCACTTGTTTCAGTCATTTGACTGCGGCCATGCTGGAGCACCGCCTTTAGTCAAGCAAATCGACCCCGGGACTTATTCTTTGTAAGCCCAGTACTTATTCTATCGGCCTCTTTTTGCCGAACCGCTAAGTGACGGGGACGTAAACACACCAGCATCGGTTGTCAAGCAATGCTAGGGGGACAAACACGTACACACACACACACATACATATACATATATATATATATATACATATATACGACAGGCTTCTTTCAGTTTCCATCTACCAAATCCACTCACAAGGCATTGGTCGGCCCGGGGCTATAGCAGAAGACACTTGCCCAAGATGCCACGCAGTGGGACTGAACCCAGAACCATATGGTTGGTTAGCAAGCTACTTACCACACAGCCACTCCTGCGCCTATATCTTTCTAATAATTGTGATGAAAATGATGATGAGAATAATGGTGGTGATGGTGGTAGTGGTGGTGATGAGGATCAACAATAATTATAATGATGATGATGATGATAACATTAATTATGATAACGAGGATATTACATTAAAACAAACTTACCCATGCCCCCCACGCAGTGCAAATATTTCATGTAAAGGAAATTGCCTGTGTAAGTCTTTTTTAATATCTTCAATCCATTTGGGATCTCCAGCTTTGCTAAGGTACTCCTGTAGATGAAGAACACCAGATGATGACAATAATAATAATAACAACAGCAATGATAATAATAACAATTAATTCGTTTATTGGCCACAAGAGCTAACAAAAATCAATTATCACTTAAAGGGACAAAACAGGACGAAAGTTACAAAGGGTTTTGTCCGTTTGTGAAAAATCCGAGTAAAAACAGTTTAACCCTTTTGTTACTAACTCTGGCTCAGTGGTCAAATGTTTTGTTTTCATAAGTTTTGAATTAAAATCTTCCACCAAACCTTAGTCACAATTTATGTTCCTAACACTAACTTAATGATAACTGAGTTATTTTACTAAATTCTTTGTTATACTTTAAATTAATTGAAAGAAACACAGAGCATCTCAACAGAAATATGGTAACAAAAGGGTTAACAACGAAAGATTATAACAATGAAAATCTCCCAAAAGGGGGGGAGACATTATGAAAGGTTCCTGGTGGAAAAAACCCATAAAAGTCAATGGGAGCCTGGTCAAAAAAAAGGGGAGGTAGAGAGCCCCTTTCTCCTTTTATATTACCTTTTTAAATCACAGGTGTAACCTCAGAATGGCTCCTTTCATACTGGCCATTCTTGCGACATTTATCCACCTTTCATTAAACTTGTAATTCGTTTATTGGCCACAAGGGCTAACAAAAATCAATCAAAACATAAAGGGACAAAACAGAGGACGAAAGCTACAAAGGGTTTTGTCCGTTTGAAAAAAAAGGTCCATGTACAAAAGCAGGATAACAACGAAATATAAGTAACAATTAAAAATCCCAATAGGGGGAGGCGCTTCGAAAGGTTACTCGTGGAAAAGCCCATAAAAGCCACGGGAGCCTGGTCAAAAGGGGAGGTAGAGAGCCCCTTTCTCCTTTTATATTTCCTTTTAATTTTTCACAGGTGTATCCTCAGAATTGGTCCGTTCATACTGGCCATTCTTGCGACATTCACCCACTTTTCAATAAACTTGCTACCAGACATCACTTCCCTCTCTACTCTCATCTTCCTTTTCAAGTGAAACTTGAAAAAGTTGATGAGGCCCTGGCCAAAGAGGAAAGTGTATGACCTTAGCCCAAATAATGAATAATAATAATAATAAGCCTTTCTACTAAAGGTACATGGCCTGAAATTTGCGGGGAGGGGAATAGGCGATTAGATCGACCCCAGTGTTTCACTGGTACTTAATTTATCGACCCTGAAAGGATGAAAGGCAAAGTCAACCTTGGTGGAATTTGAAATCAGAACACAAAGACAGATGAAATGCCGATAAGCATTTTGGCCAGGGTGCTAATGATTCAGCCAGCTCACCACTTTAATAATAATAATAATAATGGTTTCAAATTTTGGCGCAAGGCCACTGATTTCGTTGGGAGGGGGGGGTAGTCAATTACATTGACCCTGGTACTCAACTGGTACTTATTTTATCAACCTCAAGAGGATGAAAGGCAAAGTCAGCCTTGGCAGAATTTGAACCCAGACCACCTAGAGATGAAATGCTGCTAAGTATTTTGCCTGACCTGCTAACGATTCTGCCAGCTCACTGCCTTAATAATAATAATAATAATAATAATAATAATAATAATAGTAATAGTAATAGTAATAATAATAATAATAATAATGATAATGATAATGATAATAATAATAATAATAATAATAATAATAATAATAATAATAATAATAATATAATAATAATAATCTTTTCTGCTGAAGGTACAAGGCCTCACGGCCTTTGATCTTAAATGACTGGAAGTGTTGTCATATCTCTTTTCTCTTTTTACTTGTTTCAGTCATTATGACTGCGGCCATGCTGGAGCACTGCTTTTTTTAATCGAGCAACTCGACCCCGGGACTTATTCTTTGTAAGCCCAGTACTTATTCTATCGGTCTCTTGCCGAACCGCTAAGTGACGGGGACGTAAACACACCAGCATCGGTTGTCAAGCAATGCTAGGGGAACAAACACAGGCACACAAACATACACGCACATACATATACACATATACATATATACGACGGGCTTCTTTCAGTTTCCGTCTACCAAATCCACTCACAAGGCTTTGGTAGGCCCAAGGCTATAGCAGAAGACACTTGCCCAAGATGCCACGCAGTGGGACTGAACCCGGAACCATGTGGTTGGTTAGCAAGCTACTTACCACACACCAGCATCGGTTGTCAAGCAATGCTAGGGGGACAAACACAGACACACAAACATACACGCACATACATATATATATATACATATATACGACAGGCTTCTTTCAGTTTCCGTCTACCAAATCCACTCACAAGGCTTTGGTCAGCCCGAGGCTATAGTGTGGCCCAAGGTGCCACACAGTGGGACTGAACCCAGAACCATGTGGTTGGTTAGCAAGCTACTTACCACACAGCCACTCCTGCGCCTACATACATGTAAAAGAGATTAAAAAATGGCCTACAGCAAATATTCTGCTCAATACCACAGATTTGCTTTTCAGTTGTTTGACCATAACCAGTTGAGCATGTCCCTTAGTGGCTGACGATATGTGCATCTCTGATCAAGAGCAGGAGTAGTGGGGGAGCATCATAGCTGTGTGTTGAGAGGGGTTCTTTGGGGTTTGAATAATTCACCTCTGGAAACATGGGTGTTTAATTTATCATCCTTAAACAGACCTTATCCAGGGACCTTTTGAATGGGATGGATTTCTCAACCTGAAGAAAATTCTAACTGGGCCCCACCTGCAAGGTCATGCATTGTTTATCTTGATATGAGATAACCATGTCATGCACATATGGTTGTGATGCATGTGGCTGGTGTACCCTTATCAGACTGGTAGTCCTGATGGGCTATATGGGGTTTTGTATAATTTTATCCCAGTGTCACTTTGATGGCATGTGCTGCTCTCTCACTCAATAATAATAATAATAATAATAATATGCAAACAAACCAGTGTTGGTTTGTTTGCATTCCTATAACCTAGTTGTTCAGCAAAAAGAGCCCGATAGAATATATACCAAACTTAAAAAGAAAAAAAAAATGTACTGGGGTTGATTTTGTTAAATAAACTCCTCAAGGAGGTGCCCCAGCATGGCCACAGTCCAATGACTGAAACAAGTAGCATGGCCACAGACCAATGACTGAAACAAGTAAAAGGTAAAAGATATACTGGGGTTGATTTGTTCAACTAAAACCCTTCAAGGTGGTGCCCCAGCATGGCCACAGTCCAATGACTGCAACAAGTAAAAGATAAAAGATATACTGCCTTTGATTTGTTCAACTAAAAGTCTTCAAGGCGGTGCCCCAGCATGGCCACAGTCCAATGACTGAAACAGGTAAAAGATAAAAGATATACTGGGGCTGATTTGCTCAACTAAAAGTCTTCAGAGAGGTGCCCCAGCATGGCCGCAGTCCAATGACTGAAGCCAGTAAAACAATAAAACATAAAAAAGCAGCAATGAAAAAAAAAGAAAGAAAGAAACAAGGTTAATCAGACTTACATCGAATTTGCCAGCATTCTGGTTCATAAGGAAACTGCTTCCACATAGATGTTGCCACGCCCTGGCCCGCAGAGAGGGTGGGATTCCTTTTCGACATCTGGCCTTCACCTGGAGGAGTAAGGAGAGCAACGAAAACATACAGAACCATATAAATGAGTAACAAGGGGTGAAGGTTCAGGGGTTAGAGGTCAAGGGTGACATGCTTCTTCGGGGTGGAGGGTGGGGTAAATCTTTATATATAAAAGTGAAGTTGTGTGTCTGTCTTCTATGATTTAGATTCCTAACTACTCCCACATTTTGCGGTGCAGTTTAACCAAAACCGGGTATCTTATAGTCATGATTCATATCGAGCCCATCTGGGTATTAGCGCACGTCTACGATGAGTCTACAATTTTAAAAATAATTTAACATAATTTTTTTCCATTTTAATGCATATTTTTTCGTGTGTCTATGGCGGCGGAGTTGGCGTCCATGCTCACACCTGCACCTGTGTTGTTTCTCCGCCTTCTTCCCTCCCTCGTGAAGCTGTGGGGAAGGGAGTGTAAGGAAATCAACGTCGTAAAGCGATTCTTAAAAAAATTTACCATAATTTTTTTCCTATTTTTAATGCATTTTTTCGCTATTATATAAGGGAAGTAACTCTCTAAAAATGTCTACGATGAGTCAACGATTCTTAAAAAAATTTACCATCATTTTTTCCCATTTTAATGCATTTTTTCGCTATTATATAAGGGAAGTAACTCTCTAAAAATGTCTACGATGAGTCAACGATTCTTTAAAAAATTTACCATCATTTTTTTCCCATTTTTAATGCATTTTTTTCACTATTATATAAGGGAAGTAACTCTCTAAAAATGTCTACGATGAGTCAACGATTCTTAAAAAAATTTACCATAATTTTTTTCCATTTAAATGCATTTTTCGCTATTATATAAGGGAAGTAACTCACTAAAAATGTCTACGATGAGTCAACGATTCTTAAAAAAATTTACCATCATTTTTTTCCATTTTAATGCATTTTTTCGCTATAACTCTCTAAAAATGCTTATATAGTTATTTCCCTTACAAACCCGAGCAACGCCGGGCAATACTGCTAGTTAGACATAAATGATTTATGTGGTGTGCATGTGTTAGGGTATTGCATTTAGGATCACAAGACTTGTAGTTTCAATTCCTGGACCAGGTGATGGGTTATTGGACAGTCCCATTGAAGACATGATGCAGTAGTTAGGGTTCTTGCACTCGTGGTCATAAGATTCCAGTTTTGGTCCCAAGACATAATGCTGTATCATATTCTTGAGCAAAACACTGAGTCATCACCACCGTCGTCACCATTCAACATCCGTTGTCCATGCTGGCATGGGTTGGTCAGTTTGACCAGAGATGGTAAGCTGGAGAGCTGCACCAGGCTCCAGCCTTCTGTTTTGGTATGGCTTCTATGGTTGGATGCCTTTCCTAATGCCAGCCCCTTTATAGAGTGAGCTGGGTGCTTTTACGTGGCACTACATGAGTGTTATTATGTGGCACCGGCACAAGCCAATCCTCTTCACCAGGGGTACCAACCTTGACACTTCTGCTTTGGAGGATGGGCCTTCTTCAGTACAGCAAGGCACCAAGGATCTTGGTCCTTTCTCATTTTGTCTGAAAGGTACCAACCTCAACATTTCTGCTTTGAAGGATGGGCCTTCTTCAGTACAGTAACGCACCAGGGATCTTGGTCCTTTCTCATTTTGTCTCAAAGATACCAACCTTAACACTTTTGCTTTGGAGGATGGGCCTTCTTCAGTACAGCAAGGCACCAGGGATCTTGGTCCTTTTTCATCTTGTCTCAAAGGTACCAGCCTTAACACTTCTGCTTTGGAGGGTGGGCCTTCTTCAGTACAGCAAGGCACCAGGGACCTTGGTACTTTCTCATCTTGTCTCAAAAGCATCAGCCTTAACACTTCTGCTTTGGAAGATGGGTCTCAGCTCTTTGGGATCTCATCTGAAAGGTTCAGAGTCCTGAGGTCACCCTTCAGTACTTCGTCCCATGTCTTCCTGGGACTCTCACTTCCACGTGTTCCATCTACTTTGAGGGATCAGCACTTCTTTATGGACCTATATTGGCATCCATCGGCATCACACGACCAAACCAACACAATCTTCTCTCTGGCACACAGCATCTAATTCTTCTTATGCCTAATTTCTGTCTCAATACACTAATTCTTTGTAGAACATGTCCACTTACATTACACATCGAGCGGGGCATACTAGCCTCATCCCTCTCCAACTTTTGCAAGTCCTCTGCAATACTCTCTTTTACTTGTTTCAGTCATTTGACTGCGGCCATGCTGGAGCACCGCCTTTAGACGAGCAAATCGACCCCGGGACTTATTCTTTTGTAAGCCCAGTACTTATTCTATCAGTCTCTTTTTGCCGAACCGTTAAGTGACGGGGACGTAAACACACCAGCATCAGTTGTCAAGCAATGCTAGGGGGACAAACACAGACACATAAACACACATATACATATATATACATATATACGACAGGCTTCTTTCAGTTTCCGTCTACCAAATCCACTCACAAGGCATTGGTCGGCCCGGGGCTATAGCAGAAGACACTTGCCCAAGATGCCACGCAGTGGGACTGAACCCGGAACCATGTGGTTGGTTAGCAAGCTACTTACCACACAGCCACTCCTGCGCCTAGATTTATTTTTTAATATGTTTTTTCATGTTTGAAAACAAACTGGTTGACCAGTAAGTAGCCCAGTGGTTAAGCTGTTTTACTCAACTTTAATAGTGGTGGCCATAGTGGTTGTGGTAATGGTGGTGGTGAAAGGAAATAATGAACATGGAACAAAAGAACTTACTTTTTTAAATCGTTTCGTCATCCATTTCTCCCAGTTCTCAAACATGTCGATCCACTTCACTTCACGTTTTCGGATCATCTCCAGGGTCAGACGAGGAATCCTGAGGAAGAAGAAAAAAAGAATAGGAAACAATCATGAGACATGCCACCGTGGGGGATTCATTGCAATGACATTATACACAAGGGGAGGTGCTGGAAAGTTCCTGGTTTTGGGTTTAAGAAAATACAGGAGGATCAGTTCAGTTGTGATTTTATTCAATATAATCCCTTAAAGCCGGGAACTTTTACTCATGAAATTAATGTGCAAGTGGCTGAGCAACGACAACAGTAACTACATACTGTCGTTGTAATAAGAGAATAAGCAGAAGTGCTTCAAGAGGAAACAGCTGGAATTTACCCTATATATACATTATATAGAGAGAGAGGGGGGAGAGAGAAAGAGAGAGGGGGAGAGAGAAAGAGAGAGGGGGAGAGAGAAAGAGAGAGGGGGGGGAAAGGAAGAAGAAGGAAAAGGAAAAGAAGAAGGAAAAGAAGGAGAAAAAGAAGAAGGAAAAGAAGGAAAAGAAGAAGAAGAGAAGAAGGAGAAGAAGAAGAAGGAAAAGGAGAAGAAGGAAAAGAAGAAGAAAAAGAAGGAGAAGAAGAAGAAGGAAAGGGAGAAGAAGAAAAAGGAAAAGAAGGAGGAAGAAGAAGAAAAAGGAAAAGAAGGAGAAGAAGGAAAAGAAGAAGAAGAAGAAGGAGGAGAAGAAGAAGGAAAAGAAGGAGAAGAAGAAGGAGAAGAAGAAGGAAAAGGAAAGGGAGGAGAAGAAGAAAAAGGAAAAGAAGGAGGAAAAGAAGAAGAAGGAAAAGAAGAAGAAGTAGAAGGAAAAGAAGAAGGAAAAGAAGAAAAAGAAGGAAAAGAAGAAGAAAAGGAAGATGATGATGTAGATTGGGAAGTTAATAATTGTCTATTATTAACAACGACTTAATCCTCAGTCCTTACAGCTGTTTCAATTAATTACTCAGTATACATCAAATTTATATGGCCTGAGCGTAACATCTTCGGAGGGGGAAAAATATATCCTTGGAGGTTTTATATGTGTTTATGGAAACACATAAAACATCCAAGGGTGTACTTAACTGCTATTTATTTTATCGACCCTGAAAGGGAGAAAGGTAAAGTCGACCTTGAGAGAATTTGAACTCAGAACATAAAGCCTGAAATTTTGTGAGAAGGGGCTAATTGATTACATGAACCCCAGTATTCAACTGGTACTTATTTTATTGACCCTGAGAGGAAGAAAGGTAAAGTCGACCTTGAGAAAATTTGAACTCAGAACATAAAGCTGGAAAGCCTGAAATTTTGTGAGAATGGGCTGATTACATGAACCCCAGTATTCAACTGGTACTTATTTTATCGACTCTGAAAGGATGAAAGGTAAAGTTGACCTTGAGAGAATTTGAACTCAGAACATAAAGCTGGAAAGCCTGAAATTTTGTGAGAAGGGGCTAATTGGTTACATGAACCCCAGTATTCAACTGGTATTTATTTTATTGACCCTGAAAGGAAGAAAGGTAAAGTTGACCTTGAGAGAATTTGAACTCAGAACATAAAGCTGGAAAGCCTGAAATTTTGTGAGAAGGGGCTGATTGATTACATGAACCCCAGTATTCAACTGGTACTTATTTTATTGACCCTGAAAGGAAGAAAGGTAAAGTAGACCTTGAGAGAATTTGAACTCAGAACATAAAGCTGGAAAGCCTGAAATTTTGTGAGAAGGGGCTGATTGATTACATGCACCCCAGTATTCAACTGGTACTTATTTTATTGACCCTGAAAGGAAGAAAGGTAAAGTAGACCTTGAGAGAATTTGAACTCAGAACATAAAGCTGGAAAGCCTGAAATTTTGTGAGAAGGGGCTGATTGATTACATGAACCCCAGTATTCAACTGGTACTTATTTTATTGACCCTGAAAGGAAGAAAGGTAAAGTAGACCTTGAGAGAATTTGAACTCAGAACATAAAGCTGGAAAGCCTGAAATTTTGTGAGAAGGGGCTGATTGATTACATGAACCCCAGTATTCAACTGGTACTTATTTTATTGATCCTGAAAGGAAGAAAGGTAAAGTAGACCTTGAGAGAATTTGAACTCAGAACATAAAGCTGGAAAGCCTGAAATTTTGTGAGAAGGGGCTGATTGATTACATGCACCCCAGTATTTAACTGGTACTTATTGTATCGACCCTGAAAGGAAGAAAGGTAAAGTAGACCTTGAGAGAATTTGAACTCAGAACATAAAGCTGGAAAGCCTGAAATTTTGTGAGAAGGGGCTAATTGATTACATGAACCCCAGTATTCAACTGGTACTTATTGTATCGACCCTGAAAGGAAGAAAGGTAAAGTAGACCTTGAGAGAATTTGAACTCAGAACATAAAGCTGGAAAGCCTGAAATTTTGTGAGAAGGGGCTAATTGATTACATGAACCCCAGTATTCAACTGGTACTTATTTTATTGACCCTGAGAGAAAGAAAGGCAAAATTGACCTTGGAGGAATTTCAACCTAGAATGTAAATCCGGAAGAAAATGGCAAAGTTATAACAATAGTAGACACTTCTTGAAAGTGGTGTTGTAGAGTGGCATGGCACCCAAAGACATGTTAAAGTTAGAAGTTAGGGAACTTCGTAGCCACATGGCAATCAATGTAATTGCCTTCCACCATGTTGAATGGTGCCCAAACATGGTTGCAGTCAAATAAAAAAAAAAAAAAAAAAAAAAACGACCCACCATCACAACAATAACAGCAACAATGCAAAAATGTAATACACAGAAAGGAAAAAAAACCACAAAAAAAAAAAACAAAGTACTAACAGCCGGAGTAGAGAATAGAGATGGTGGTTCTGTTGGTGGTGGTGGCGGGGAGAGGTAGATGTTGTGTAGCGGACGATGGAAGGGGTTGCAGTGGCGCAGGTGGGGAAGGGGTCGCAGTGGCGCTGGTGGGGAAGAGGAAGATATCCTGTTGTAGATGGGGGGGGGGGCGAGCGGAGGGCAGTGGTGGTGGTGTTGGCATGGGGCTAGAGGAAGACATGTAAAAGACAAATGAAACAGCTTAAAGAAGTACATAGCTGACATTCCAGTGTGTTTAATTACAAGAGGAGCTACTGTAACCTAAACTGCTGACAATGACAGACATGGCCATGCCACCACCACAACACTCTCTTTATGAATACATACATATATAAATATATAATATACACACATACACACACAACATCCGTTTCACTTCTCTTTCTCTCTCTACGTACATATATATATATATATATATATATATACTCTTTTACTTGTTTCAGTCATTTGACTGCGGCCATGCTGGAGCACCGCCTTTAATCGAGCAACTCGACCCCGGGACTTATTCTTTTTTAAGCCCAGTACTTATTCTATCAGTCTCTTTTGCCAAACCGCTAAGTGACGGGGACACACCAGCATCGGTTGTCAAGCAATGCTAGGGGAAGAAACACAGACACACAAACATATATATATATATGTATACATATATACGACGGGCTTCTTTCAGTTTCCGTCTACCAAATCCACTCACAACGCTTTGGTCGGCCCGATATATATATACTCTTTTACTTGTTTCAGTCATTTGACTGTGGCCATGCTGAAGCACCGCATTTAGTCAAGCAAATCGACCCCAGGACTTATTCTTTGTAAGCCTAATACTTATTCTATCGGTTTCTTTTGCCGAACTGCTAAGTTATGGAAACGTAAACACACCACCATTGGTTGTCAAGCGACGTTGGGGGGACAAACACAGACACACAAACATATACACACACATACATATATGCATATATATATATATATATATTATATATATATATATACATATATATATACAACGGGCTTCTTTCAGTTTCCATGTACCAAATCCTTGGTTGGTCCAAGGCTATAGTAGAAGACACTTGTCCAAGGTGCCACGCATGGGACTGAACCCGGAACCATGTGGTTGGTAAGCAAGCTACTTAACAGCCACTCCTACGCCTATACACACACACACACACACACACACACACACACACACATATATATATATATTATATATATATATATATACATACATACATACAAAAACTTACATTTTACTACCGTCTGTCTATCTTCTTCAGTGTGTGTGTGTGTATATATATATATATATACTAGCTGACGTACCCAGTAATTCCCGGGAAAGCTTATCCCTTGTTCCATTCTCATAACTGTTTTGCTAATCCACAATACAAAGTATGTAGCCCTTAAAACAATTTTTGTGTATCTATTGAGAATACTGAACTGTCTCACACAGGATAATGTTTTTAGGAATTCCCTAAATTATGAATACCCAAATTATGAAATCGGTTATGTTATAACATGAAATTAATTACCCGATAGTAAGAATTCAAATAAAGTAGCCCCGAAAAGGGCTTTAATATGTTCCCAAAGTATACAGAACTTAGGAGGAAATACTAATAAGGTGTGTATACTAAAATCGTGAAGCATGTTACGTAATAACAGGCTAATCAGATATGAAATGATAACAATTATAAAGTAAATAACTCTGTAAAGGGCTTTTGTGCGTTCCCAGAGACTAGTACCATCAGGGGCGCTAGTGTTGGTATCATCATCATCATCATTTACGTCCGTTTTCCATGCTAGCATGGGTTGGACGGTTCAACTGGGGTCTGGGGAGCCCGAAGGCTGCAACAGGCCAGTCAGATCTGGCAGTGTTTCTACAGCTGGATGCCCTTCCTAACGCCAACCACTCCGAGAGTGTAGTGGGTGATTTTATGTGCCACCGACACAGGTGCCAAACGAGGCTGGCGAACGGCCACGCTCGGACGGTGTTTTTTATGTGCCACCGACACAGGTGACAGACGAGGCTGGCAGACGGCCACGCTCGGATGGTGTTTGTTACATGCCCACAGTCGATGCGGTACTGGCTACGGCCACGTTCGGATGGTTTTCTTATGTGCCACTGGCACTGGTACCACAAAGATACAAATTCCATTGATGTTCATCTATTTTGATTTGGTTTGATTTTGATTTTGATTTTCACTTACCTCAACAAGTTACTAACTGCAATAAATGGATCTATAGTTTAGGAAAATACTATTTACATGTTTAACCCTTTCAGTACTGTATTTATTTTGAGATGCTCTGGGTCTCTTTTAATTAATTTTAAATAAAACAAAGAATTTAGTAAAATAACTTGGTTATCATTAAGCTAGTGTTAGGAACATAAATTGTGACTAAGGTTTGGTGGAAGATTTTAATTCAAAACTTATGAAAACAAGACATTTGTACTACAGAGCCAGAGGTGGTTTCAGCTGGGTTGGTATCAAAAGGGTTAAAAATATCATGGTGACTTTAACCCTTTTGTTACCATATTTCTGTTGAGATTCACTGTGTTTCTCTCAATTAATTTTAAATATAACAAAGGATTTAGTAAAATAACTTAGTTATCATTAAGCTAGTGTTAGGAAAATAAATTGTGACTAAGGCTTGGTGGAAGATTTTAATTCAAAACAAGACATTTAGTTCTCAGAGCCAGAGCCGGTTTCAGCCGGGTTGGTAATGAAAGGGTTAAGGGTTGTACTGGATAAATTGTGAATATAACTAACAGCTCAAATACTAAAAAGTAAGTATATTCGATTTATACGAAACAATTTACATACATGAATGTGTTATTTCCCTTCGCTATATATAATGATCCCTTTCAGGAGCGAATGTGTTATTTCCCTTGGATGTCTAACACTAATACATTAGTTATATGTAGTAGATATAAGAATCCCTTCCATGCTATGTAAGTGCAAATCCCAGCACTTCATGGGTTAACGTAGTTCTCAGGGAGATTCAGCATAACACAGAGTGTGACAAGGCTGGCCCTTTGGAAAACAGGTGTGTGTGTATGTATATATATATACATATATATATATCATCCCGCTGTGCTTGAGGAGACCTATTGAGTCAAGTACATGAAGATCGAAATAAATATCAATGGAAATAGTAGTTGTGATACCTGTGCCAGTGGCACATGAAAAGCACCATCCAAATGTGGCTGATGCTAGCGCCACCACCTCGACTTGCTTCTGTGCCGGTGGCACATAAAAAGCACCAGCTGAACGTGGCCGATGCCAGCGCCACCTCGTCTGGCTTCTGTGCCGGTGGCACATAAAAAACACCGTCCGAACGTGGCTGATGCCAGTGCCGCCTTGACTGGTTTCCATGCCGGTGGCACGTTAAAAGCACCAACCGATCGTGGCCGTTGCCAGACTCCCGTGGCACATAAAAAGCACCCACTACACTCACGGAGTGGTTGGCGTTAGGAAGGGCATCCAGCTGTAGAAACACTGCCAGATCAGACTGGGCCTGATGCAGCCCCTGGCTTCCCAGACGCCAGTCGAACCGTGCTAGCGCGGAAAACGGATGTTAAACGATGATGATGATGATATATATACATACATGTGTGCCTGTAGCACATAAAAACTACCATTTGAGCGTGATCACTGCCAGTGCCAGCTGACTGGCTCTCATGCTGGTGGCACATAAAAAGCACCATTCGAGCGTGGTCGTTGCCAGTGCCGGCTGACTGGCTCCTGTGCTGGTGGCATGTAAAAAGCACCATTCAAGTGTGATCAATGCCAGTACAACCTGACTGGCCCTCATGCCGGTGGAATGTAAAAAGCCCCCACTACTCTCTCAGAGTGGTTGGCGTTAGGAAGGGCAACCAGCTGTAGAAACTTTGCCAGATCAGACTGGATCCTGGTACAGCCTTCTGTCAAACCGGCCAACCCATGCCAGCATGGAAAGCGGATGTTAAACAATGACAATGATACATATGTGTGTGTGTGTATATATATATATATATATATATAATATATATATATATATATATATATATATATTATATATATATATATATATATATATATATATATATATAGGTGGTGAGCTGGCAGAATCGTTAGCACGCCGGGCGAAATGCTTAGCGGTATTTTGTCTGCCGTTTCGTTCTGAGTTCAAATTCCGCCAAGGTCGACTTTGCCTTTCATCCTTTCGGAATCGATAAATTGAGTACCAGTTACGCACTGGGTCGATGTAATCGACTTAATCCCTTTGTCTGTCCTTGTTTGTCCCCTCTATGTTTAGCCCCTTGTGGGTAGTAAAGAAATATATATATACAAGCATAAGAGAGGGACCACATGTGGTTCACTCTAACGCTAGAAATAGATCCGCAAATGTTAATTAATATTCAATTTTCTCACCCTTATTGTGATTTAAACATAGTATATATATATGTATACATATATATATGTATATATATATATATATATATATATATATATATATATATATATATATATATAGAGAGAGAGAGGAGAGAGGAGAGAGAGAGAGAAGATATGTATATATGTGCGTGTGTGTGTGTGTGGTATGTATATAGTTTGTGTGTATATAGATAGATAGATGGACAGACAGACAGATGGATGGACAGATAGATGGACAGATAAATAGATAGACAGATAAATAGACAAACAGATTAATAGATAGACAGACAGACAGACAGACACACTATAAACCCTATATATTAAATATAGTTTGCCTCTGATTTATGAAGTCAAATGTGTGTGTGTGTGTACATATGTTTGTATACACACATTCGCATATGTTTCTTATCTATCCCTCAAATTCTCCCCCCTACCCCCCCGCACACACAAGTATTTTTATGTGGGCGTTATATGCATACCTCTCTCTCTCTCTTCTCTACATACACACACATATGCATACAACTGCATATAAAAGGGGATACATATAATGTTAACTATACAACACACATGCCATATACATATATATATATACACACATATATATACACATACGTATATACACAGATATATAAATATATACATATATATACACACACATATATATACACATATATATACATATATATACACACACATATATATATATACACATAGATATATACACACAAATATATATATATACACACACATATATACACACAAATATATATATATACACAACATACACAATATATATATATACACACACACATACACAATATATATATACAAACACACATACACATATATATACCCACATATACATATATATATATACACACACACATATATGCATATACATACATATATTTAGATATATATATATATATATACACACACATACATATTTATATATATATATACACACATACATATTTTTATATATATATATACACACACATACACATATACATAAATATCCACACATATATATATACATACACACACACACACACATATATGCATATATACACATATACATGTAAATATACAAGTGTATATATATATATACACACACACACACACATATGCATATACACACATATACATACAAATATATATATATATATATACACACACACACACATATATACACACATATACATATATATACCCACATATGCATATATATACACACATACATATACATTTATAATATAATATAAGATATATATATATATACACACACATAACATATACATACATATTTTTATATATATATATATACACACAATACACATATACATAAATATCCACACATATATTAATACACACACCACACACAAACACACACACATATGCATATATACATATACATGTAAATATACAAGTATAATATATATATATATATATATATATACACACACATATACATACAAATAAATATACACAAACACACACACACACACATATATAATATATATATATATATAGATATATATAATACATACACACAATATATACATAAATATCCACACATATATATACATAGACACACACACACACAATATGCATATACACATATTACATGGTAATATACAAGTATATATATATATATATATATATATACACACACATATACATACAAATAAAATACACAAACACACACACACACACACAATACATATATATATATATATATATATATATACATACACACACATATATACATAAATATGTACATCTCATGTATCTCCTTGAATATTATCAGATTGACTAAAATCTCTTCAATCCAACCTACTCAGACATTTTGGCAACCTAATCTAACAAACCAACGCCTCCACTCACTTCCTTCAAAGCATTTCTGCAAGCAAGCTACCAACCTTGGCAGTGGTTGTGTTTTAGCCCCAGGTCGGCCCTATGGGAGCTGGCAACCTATGATCATTTTCATAGAGTTGCAGGGGTAGGCATGGCCAGGTGACTAGGTAGCCTGCTTTGAAATCAAATGGGTTTGTGCTGAGTCGCACCGTGCCGCATGTTGAAGATATGTGTGGTTTATGGCAGCACTAGGCCAATGAATTCTTTGTCGATAATATTTAGCAGATGGAAATTGTGAGGAAGCCTACTGTTTGTATGATTGCATGAACACATGTGTTTGTGT
>NC_043025.1:6130857-6140857 GCF_006345805.1 Octopus sinensis
TCCGTCTACCAAATCCACTCACAAGGCTTTGGTCGGCCTGAGGCTATAGTAGAAGACACTTTGCCCAAGGTGCCACGCAGTGGGACTGAACCCGGAACCATGTGGTTGGTTAGCAAGCTACTTACCACACAGCCACTCCTGCGCCTGTATGGCTAACGTTGCTGTATTCCTTTGTTGTTCATTTTCCAATCCACCCTGTTCAAACTGCTCCCACCCTTTAACTCAGAGACATAATGTAATCTAGTTCCTCAGAAGGTCCGGATGCAAAGTTCAAGAAGGCTTTGGCTAACATTTCTAGCAGGCTTACAAGACCACATAGAGGGGTTTGGCTGATTCTTCCCAGAAACGATGGTGATGTAAGCGCTTGGCAACAGTTGGTAGTGATGATGACAGTAAGAATAATGGTAGAGATGGTGGCTGTGGTGATAATGCCTGCTACTTTGGTGATGAAGATGAAAAGAATCAGTGATGATGATGATGACGATGGTAGTGATGATAATGATGATGATGATTATGATGGTAGTGATGATGGTAGTGATGATGATAGTGATGATGATTATGATGGTAGTGATGGTGACGATGGTAGTGATGATGATGATGATGATGATGATGATTATGATGGTAGTGATGATGATGATGGTTGTGATGATGATGATGGCTGTGATGATGATGATGGTAGTGATGATGACGATGGTAGTGATGATGATGGTAGCGATGATGATAGTGATGATGATGATGGTGGTGGTGGTGGGGATGATGGTGGTGGTGGTGAGGATGATGGTGGTGGTGGTGAGGATGATGATGGTGGTGGTGGTGGGGATGATGGTGGTGGTGGTGGGGATGATGGTGGTGGTGGTGAGGATGATGGTGGTGGTGGTGGGGATGATGGTGGTGGTGGTGGGGATGATGGTGGTGGTGGTGAGGATGATGATGGTGGTGGTGAGGATGATGATGGTGGTGGTGGGGATGATGGTGGTGGTGGTGGGGATGATGGTGGTGGTGGTGGTGGTGGTCATGGCAGTGAATGTAATGGCAGCCCTGTATGGAGCAAAAAAAAACAGAAACAAAGCAAGAGAAACTAAGAAGAAAGGTCATTAATCCAGCACTTCATCAAAAGCAATCAGCTAATGAGTAACTCCACCCACCCTACCTTGCTCTGACACACACACACACACACACACACAGCTGCTTTTATTATCTCTCTGTGTGTGTGTGCATGTGTGTGTAGTAAAATAAGCACACACATTAAGTAGACAGATGTGTGTACGTACACACACACAGACACACACATATATATATACACACACACACACACACCTTACAAGTACATTACCAAGATATGTGTGTGTATCAAAAATATATATATATATATATATATATATATATAATATATATATATATATTATGCATGTGTGGTTTGTGTGTCTGTGTTTGTCCCCCTAGCATTGCTTGACAACCGATGCTGGTGTGTTTATGTCCCCGTCACTTAGCGGTTCGGCAAAAGAGACCGATAGAATAAGTCCCGGGGTCGAGTTGCTCAATTAAATGCGGTGCTCCAGCATGGCTGCAGTCAAATGACTGAAACAAGTAAAAGAAAGAAAATGTTTTACACACACACCCACACAAACACACACACCCATGTACAGTGACCATCTAGCTGAGAGACATTCTAGTCTCTCTCCCTCCACTTTTTTTTTTTATTTCCTTATGCTTTCTTTCTGCAGAAGAGCAAACGCTCAAAATGTAAAAAAAACTTTTCCTTCTATTTTGTCCTGAGCATAAACTTAATACACTGTTTGTTTAATCTCTTTTGAAGTCTTGCATTTATCATCATCATTCAACGTCTGTTGTCCATGCTGGCATGGGCTGGACAGTTTGACCAGGGCTGGCAAATCACACTCACACCCATGAACTCACAAAGTTAGGAATGCTCAGCTAGAGAGGGATGCAGGGGACATGCCCGTATGCAAGGACAATCACAATTTTACTTAGCTTGACGTGTTTTCTCAAACACAACCAAGCCATCAGGAGTCTTGGTCCCCCTGTCAACCCCTCTGTCAAGACCAATGTCTGAAGATCCTTCCTCACCATTTCGTTCCATGTCTTCCTGGGTCTACCCCTTCCACAGGTTCTCTCCACACACTTTAATTCAGCTCCATGCAACCTGAAGTTTCATAGGTCCATCCATCGAACCTATCGTGTGAGACCCAGAGATCTGGGTTGGAAGAGTTAGGTTCAGTGGATGAACCAAGGAAACTAAGTTGTATAGAGCCAAAACAAACTTATTAAGTATATCATTATCATCATCCAGTGTTTTAAATCTGGGTTTTGTCCCCATTAACAGGGGTAGCCAGATCTACCTCAATGCCATAGCAACCGAGGTAGGCAGGTGCAGCCCACCCCAACCTTTCGGCTGGCTGGTGCCCATTCTCCTTTGCTATCATGAGGCTTTTCAGAGCTGGGTTTTCTACGGGAAGGATGCCCTTGATTATCCCCAACCTCAGTTTCTAGACACGAGTGGTCCCACAACCAAGGCCTCTACCACGATTATTAAGGAATGTGGTGGAAAACTAGCTCAGGAAGGCAGGGACTCTACTCCCTGAGAGCCCTTTTGGAGTCTCCCTACCTACACAGGTATTGAATGCTACTTTCTTTCATTTGCCCACTCACTCATACATGTGTGTGTGTATAGTTGTTCATTTTATGTCTGTTTTTCATAATAGCATGGGTTGTTAGACAAATATTTATGATAGGCGCAGGAGTGGCTGTATGGTAAGTAGCTAGCTAACCAACCGCATGGTTCCGGGTTCAGTCCCACTGCGTGGCATCTTGGGCAAGTGTCTTCTGCTATAGTCCCGGGCCGACCAATGCCTTGTGAGTGGATTTGTTATACGGAAACTGAAAGAAGCCTGTCGTATATATGTGTGTGTGCGTGTATATGTGTCTGTGTTTGTCCCCATAGCATTGCTTGACAACCGATGCTGGTGTGTTTACGTCCCCGTCACTTAGCGGTTCGGCAAAAAGAGACCGATAGAATAAGTACTGGGCTTACAAAGAATAAGTCCCGGGGTCGATTTGCTCAACTAAAGGCGGTGCTCCAGCATGGCCGCAGTCAAATGACTGAAACAAGTAAAAGAGAAAAGAGAAAGAGAGATTGAGGCATTGTCTTGCAATTCGATGTGTCACTAGTCCTTACGTGTTTTTCAAGGAAAAGAGACTTTGTGTTGCAGAGCTAATGAATGATTTCTCAACAAGGAAATGTCAACAAACGACACTGCTTGTAGCTCAGTAATTGTATGGCACCTTGGGCAAATGTCTTCTGCTGTAGCGTTGGGCTGACCAAAGACTTATGAGTGGATTTGATAGGTGGAAACTGAAAGAAGCCCATCATCTATACATGTGTGTATGTATGTGTGCATGCACACATGTGTGTGTGTGTATGTGTGTGTCCTACCACCACATGACAACTGGTGTAGGTGTGTTACAAAAAGAAAATAGAGACTGTGGCTGATGCCAGCGTCACCTCGACTGAATCATGGCACCATCTGAATCATGGCCGATGCCAGTGCTGCCTCGACTGGCTTCCGTGCTGGTGGTACGTAAAATGTACCAGTCCAAATCGTGGCCGATGCCAGTGCCGCCTCTACTAACTGCTGTGCCGGTGGCACGTAAAAAGCACCATCCGAATCGTGGCCGATGCCAGTGCTGCCTCGACTGGCTTCTGTGCCGGTGGCACATAAAAAGTACCATCCGAATGTGGCCGATGCCAGCGCCGCCTCGACTGGTTTCTGTGCCAATGGCACATAAAAAGCACCATCCGAATCGTGGCGATGCCAGTGCCGCCTCGACTGGCTTCCGTGCCAGTGACACGTACAATGCACCAGTCCGATCGTGGCCGATGCCAGCGCTGCCTCGACTGGTTTCTGTGCCGGTGACACGTAAAAAGCACCATCCGAATCGTGGCCGATGCCAGCGCCAACTCGACTGGTTTCTGTGCCGGTGGCACATAAAAAGCACCATCTGAACGTGACCGATGCCAGTGCCGCCTCGACTGGTTTCTGTGCCAGTGGCACATAAAAAGCACCATCCGAATCGTGGCACCAGTCCGATCGTGGCCGTTGCCAGCCTCGCCTGGCACCTGTGCAGGTGGCACGTAAAAAGTACCCACTACACTCACGGAGTGGTTGGCGTTAGGAAGGGCATCCAGCTGTAGAAACACTGCCAGATCGGACTGGAGCCTGGTGCAGCCTTCTGGCTTCCCAGATCCCCCAGTCGAACCGTCCAACCCATGCTAGCATGGAGAACGGACGTTAAACGATGATGATGATGTAACTTAGTGGTTTGGCAAAAGGGACCTATAGAATAAGTGCAAAGCTTAACAAAGCAATGGGGTTCAACTCCTTCAAATAAAACAAAAAATAAAAGATGAAGTCAGAGCTGCAAGGTCTGCGTTTGATGGGATGTGGGACTTGTTGATTGAGTAACAGGTGGGTTCGATGGCTCTGGTAGTGTTGAGTCAGGCAGGCTTTTGATGGAGAAATATCAGAAAAGACAATGAGAAAGATGGGGAGGGAGAAGGGGAGAATGGAAGAGACAAAGAGTGAGGGAGAGCACGGGATAGAGGGGGGAAGAGAAACAAAGGCAAAGGGTGAGGGAGAGTAGAGGCGAAGAGCGAGGGAAAACAAAGGTGAGGAGTGAGAGAAAACAAAGGTGAGGAGTGAGGGAGAGCAGAGGCGAGGAGTGAAGGAGAGCAAAGGCGAGGAGTGAGGGAGAGCAGAGGCGAGGAGTGAGGGAGAGCAGAGGCGAGGAGTGAGGGAGAGCAGAGGCGAGGAGTGAGGGAGAGCAAAGGCGAGGAGTGAGGGAGAGCAAAGGCGAGGAGTGCATGTAGGGTGAGAGGGGGAGGAGAGGCAGGGGACTTGAAAACAGATTAAAAACAAAGGAGCTATAATGACGCACAGAACAGTGGTTGTCATGGTGGTGGTGGTGATGGACCTGTTTACACTGGGGTAGCAGTGATGGTGATGATGATAGTGATGATGATGATGATGTGGGGGGGAGAAGGGAATCTGTGCAGTAGTAGTGGTCATGGTGAACAGAGAGAGAGAGAGTAGTGTTCGTGGTGGTGGTGGAAGCAACAGTTGGGGGGGGAGCGCCATCTATATTATATTGGCAGCGATGGGGGTGATAGTAGTGGCGGTGGGTTGTGGTGCTGATGCTGGTAGAGGTGGAGGCGGTGGTAATACTGATAGTGATGGTGATGGTGGTGGTGGTGGTAGTGGTAAATGGTGTTGATATTTGTGGTGATGGCAGTGGTGGTGGTGGTGGTAGCGATGAATGAATGCCCTGCTACAGCAGTTGAAGGAGGTAACAACAAAGGTGGGGTGGTGGTGGTGGTGTGGTGGTGGTGGTGGTGGTGACGGCAACGGTGAGGGTGATGGTGATCATACAGGTAAGACTTGGTCCGCAGTGGTGGTGGTAGTGGTAGTGGTCGGCTGGAGATGGCAGTGGAGAAGACAAGAAGGTAAAGACACTGGGTCAGGTAATCATCATCATCATCGTCATCACCAGCACCGGGGGGGGGTGTAGGTGATGATATAACGCAGGTGAGATTTGGTCATCAGTTATTGTCTTTGGTGGTGGTGGTGGTGGTGGTGATCATACAGGTAAGACTTGGTAGCAGTGGTGGTGGTGGTGGTGGTGGTGGTGGTCGTAGGCTGGAGATGGCAGAGTCGGTGGTGGAGAAGACAAGAAGGTAAAGACACTGGGTCAGGTAATCATCATCATCATCATCATCGTCGTCATAGTCATCACCAGCACCGGGGGGGGGGGGGGTGATATAACGCAGGTGAGATTTGGTCATCAGTTATTGTTGTCTTTTGTGGTGGTGGTGATCATACAGGTAAGACTTGATCATACAGGTAAGACACTGGGTCAGGTAATCATCATCATCATCATCATCATCGTCACCAGAACCGGGGTGGGAGGGAATGTAGGTGATGATATAACGCAGGTAAGATTTGGTCATCAGTTATTGTTGTCTTTTGGTGGTGGTGGTGGTGGTGGTGCCGAAGTACATTAGATGATAATACAGGTGAGACTTATTCATGGTGGTGGTGATGGTGGTGTTGGTGAAAGGGAGGGTGGTGATCACTGAACTGCCAATAGCCGGAGGAAGAGGGGAGATGGTGACAAGAGGTGATAATACTGTTATTAGCAGTGGTGGATATAATGAAGGGACAGGTGGGGAAGGAGGGGGGGCGATAATGATGATGGTGGTGTTGTTGTTGTTGTTGTTGGTAGTGGTGGTTAACTGGAAGTGTTTCATTATTTGGAAGTTGCTGCGGATGCTATTTACGGGGTTAAGGGGTCAGAGGTTTGAAATGATATTCTCCACCCCCACCCCGTTCGAATGCCATTCTACCCTCAGAAACTAGTCATTACTAAAGATGCAAAGACAGCTCAGTGAGGAACAAAGCAACAAGACATGAGAGAGAGAGAGAGAGAGTGTATGTGTGTGTGTGAGAATGAGTGAGGTTATTTAGGGTTATCTTCACACACATACACTAGAACAATAAGCAGATGGCAATTTAAAAAAAAGATATATATGTATGTATATATATATATATATATATATACATATATATTTCGTTTCCTTTCTGTTGTCCCAGTAAGTTTTATATATATATGTATATATATACTCTTTACTCTTTTACTCTTTTACTTGTTTCAGTCATCTGACTGCGGCCATGCTGGAGCACCGCCTTTAGTCGAGCAACTTGACCCCGGGATTTATTCTTTGTAAGCCCAGTACTTATTCTATCGGTCTGTTTTGCCGAACCGCTAAGTGACGGGGACGTAAACACACCAGCTTCGGTTGTCAAGCAATGCTAGGGGGACAAACACAGACACACACAAACACACATATATATATATACATATATACGACAGGCTTCTTTCAGTTTCCGTCTACCAAATCCACTCACAAGGCATTGGTCGGCGCGAGGCTATAGCAGAAGACACTTGCCCAAGATGCCACACAGTGGGGCTGAACCCGGAACCATGCGGTTGGTTAGCTAGCTACTTACCATACAGCCACTCCTGCGCCTATCATAAATATTTGTCTAACAACCCATGCTATTATGAAAAACAGACATAAAATGAACAACTATACACACACACATGTATGAGTGAGTGGGCAAATGAAAGAAAGTAGCATTCAATACCTGTGTAGGTAGGGAGACTCCAAAAGGACTCTCAGGGAGTAGCGTCCCTGCCTTCCTGAGCTAGTTTTCCACCACATTCCTTAATAATCGTGGTAGAGGCCTTTGTCTTGGGACCACTCGTGTCTAGAAACTGAGGTTGGGGATAATCAAGGGCATCCTTCCCGTAGAAAACCCAGCTCTGAAAAGCCTCATGATAGCAAAGTGGGACTGAACCCGGAACCATGTGGTTGGTTAGCAAGCTACTTACCACACAGCCACTCATGTCCTTCAATGGATTGTGCAAAAAACATCCAATTCACTGGTACAAGTCAGTTGAATAGCACATAAATATAGGTATAATTCAAATTACAAACAATAACTTAAACAGAAGGATACATTTGACAATCCAATAATTTATTTATATTATAATAGAATATAACATGATTATTAAAAACCCCTTTTTTTTTGTTTTTTTTTTTAATAATTGTCTATGTTATCTTATAGTCTATTCATATTATGTTATGTTATACAAATAAATTATTGGATTATCATGTGTACCTCTCTATCTAATTTATTGTTTGTAATACATATATACATATATATATATACATACATATATATACATACATATATATACATACATACATACATATATATACATACTATATATATATAATTAGATATATACATACATATATATATATACATACATACATATATATTACATACATACATACATACATATATACATACATACATACATACATACATTTACATATACATATATACATCTATACATACATACATACACATATTACAATATATATAATACATACATATATACAGACATTACATAATATACATACTACATATACATAATACCATATATATATACATACATATACATATACATACAATATAATGCATAATATACATATATATATACATACATATATACTATACATAAATATATACATACATACATATATACATAATATATAGATACATACAATATATATACATACATTATACATACATATATAATACATATATATACATATATATATATATACATATATAGACATATATATATATACACATATATATACACATATACATATATACATACATATATACATACATATATACATATATACATACATATACATACATAATACATATATATATATACACACACACACATACACATGCATACATACATACATACCCACCCACTGCTACTCTTCACTCTGCTACCTAAGCTTGAATTAGACCAGCAGAGGTACAAAGGGATTGTGTGGAGGGAAGATGAACATGGACAGGTTAATAAGTTTGTCCTGTCGTACAGTCCCTCATATATATATATATGATATAACTATATATATATATATATATATATACACACATACACACATATATATATATATATTATATATATATAGAAAATCATAAAAAAAAAAAATAATAACAAACAAAATAAAAACAACATTGCAAGGACATGTTACATGTAACGTATTAGCAGACAAATTTTTTTTTTTAATCGCTAATTCACATGTGGTTACATTATACATCATCATCATCATCATCATCGTTTAACGTCCGTTCTCCATGCTAGCATGGGTTGGACGGTTCAACTGGGGTCTGTGAAGCTGGAAGGCTTCGTCAGGCCCAGTCAGATCTGGCAGTGTTTCTACGGCTGGATGCCCTTCCTAACCCCAACCACTCCGTGAGTGTAGTAGGTGCTTTTTACGTGCCACCCGCACAGGTGCCAGACGGAGCTGGCAAACGGCCACGAATGGATGGTGCTTTTACGTGTCACCGGCACGGGGGCCAGGCGAGGCTGGCAACGGACACGAACGGATGGTGCTTTTACGTGCCACCAACACAGGGGCCAGACAGAGCTGGCAAACAGCCACATATATATATATATATATAATATATATATATATATGTACGGTCCCCAGGTTGATTCGGGGTTAACCACAGTAAATAAGGTACTCAATACATAGCAGAGTAAAATTAATTTATTATATAGAAGGAGCTTCTACAGGACTAGAACTGTTTCATTCAAGAGAAATCTTCGCTTCCTGAAGATTTCTCTTGAATGAAACAGTTCTAGTCCTGTAGAAGCTCCTTCTATATAAAAATATATATATATAATATATATATATATATATAGTAAATCCCCCAAAAAATAAATAAAAATAAAACAACATTGCAAGGACATGTTACATGTAACGTATTAGCAGACACTCAGGGAGGAAAGAAAGGTGGTTTTATGTTTCGAGCAAAGCTCTTCATCAGAAAGAGAAGACAGGAAAGTCTAATAGAAAATGAAGACGGAGGTTAAAAAGAAAAAAAAAATTTTTTTTTTTTAATCGCTAATTCACATGTGGTTACATATATACATATAGATATATACTCTTTTACTCGTTTCAGTCATTTGACGCGGCCATGCTGGGAGCAGACGCCTTTGTCGAGCAAATCGTCCTCGGGCTTATGTTGGTCCCACTAACATTGCTTGACAACCGATGATGATGTGTTTATGTTCCACATCAAGTTAGAGGGGTTTGGCAAAAGAGACCGAATAGAATAAGTACTGGGCTAAAGATAAGTCCCTGGGGTCGAGTTGCTCGATTAAAAGCGGTGCTCCAGCATGGCCGCAGTCAATGATGAAAACAAGTAAAAAAAAAAGCATCATCATCAGTGCATCATTGTGTAATGTTGAACAATCAGACATAATAATGCAGTGATTACACATCACAAGGTGAAACCTCATGTACAACAGTTGATCAAAA
>NC_043025.1:6148357-6168357 GCF_006345805.1 Octopus sinensis
CCGAATTTCAGCAGCAAGTATTTAGGGGAAAAAAAAAAACGTTTTTACTGCATTAAAGCATCTACGGATGCACGATAATGGAACAGCATTAAGATAAGCAGAGAAGCTTAAGAATTTTAGAGCCATATTCAAGAGTGATGGGAAGCTGAACTGGGTGCTGGAATTGCAGGTGCACGTACTGTAAGGTTCCAGCTTCAACAGCCAGTCCTAAGAAAGGGGTTGGTAAAGAAGAAGTGAAACTTGCTATCTTCATTTTGGTCTTCATGTCTAACCTCGAGGGGCTTTCTCCATCCAGGTTGCGGATCCGTGGAATAAGCTGCCGGATGAGATAGTGGTGATGCCGACGACCGCTCAGTTCAAAGTCTCCCTTGACCACAAATGGCCTGAACTCTTTGCATGAACACCACCCCGTACATAACTCCATGTCCCCCTACATGGCCTTGCTTTTTGCTTTTTGAGCCAAAAAATTAATTTAACTTAACATACATACATACACACATTACATACATCATAAGCGGAAAGTGTAACCTCTCGAAAGAGCTGTTCTTCACTCCTGCTCCAGAGCGTCGGCTGCGGGGTCACTCCGAAAAGCTCTATCTGCGAAGATTTCATCTCAATCGAAGGAGAGGTGCTTTCTCCATCCAGGTTGCGGATCCATGGAATAAGCTGCCGGATGAGATAGTGATGATGCCGACGACCGCTCGGTTCAAAGTCTCTCTTGACCAGAAATGGCCTGAACTCTTTGCATGAACACCACCCCGTACATAACTCCATGTCCCCCTACATGGCCTTGCTTTTTGCTTTTTGAACCTAAAAATTAACTTAACTTAACCTATGGTCATGAATGTTAGGTACACAAGCCAGCTAGGAAAACAGACATTAAAGGATGATGATGATGATAGTGACCACAAGAGTATAATCATGAATACAAATGGTAGAAACGGGGTTCTTCCGGAGGAGATCTTGAGTAATGTTATTTGAAACACAAATACATACACGTGGCTCAGTGGTTAGAGCGTCGAGCTTACGATTGTGAGGTTGTGAGCTCGAATCCCGGACCGGACTGTATGTTGTGTCCTTGAGCAAGACACTTTATTTCACGTTGCTCCAGTTCACTCAGCTGTAGAAATGAGTTATGACGTCACAAGTGCCAAGCTGTATCGGCCCCTTTGCCTTTCCCTTGGATAACACTGTTGGCGTGGAGAGGGGAGGCCGGCATGCATGGGCAACTGCTGGTCTTCCATAAAACAACCTTGCCCAGACTTGCGCCTCAGAGGGAAACTCTCTAGGTGCAAGCCCATGGTCAGTGTCTGACTGAAGGGGTCACATACACATATGTCTATACATTGTAATCCCTCAACTATCACAGGTGTTACATTCCAAAACTTCCTGTGACAGGTAGAAATCAGCTAAGTAGAAACAGTACTGTACTATCATCATCATCATCATCATTTAGCGTCCGCTTTCCATGCCAGCATGGGTTGGACAGTTCAACTGGGGTCTGGGAAGCCAGAAGGCTGCATCAGGCCCAGTCTGATCTGGCAATGTTTCTACGGCTGAATGCCCTTCCTAACGCCAACCACTCCGTGAGTGTAGTGGGTGCTTTTTACGTGCCACCCGCACAGGTGCCAGACGGAGCTGGCAAACGGCCACGGATGGATGGTGCTTTTTACGTGCCACCGGCACAGGGCCAGGCGAGGCTGGCAACGGCCATGAACAGATGGTGCTATATTTTTTTTTATTATTTTTATAATTTGTATATATCTATTTTATTATAAATGCAAAACAACACCACAGAGGAATCAATGTAAGCTTAAATAATAAACCGCAATAGGTGAACTGTGACATGGCGAGGGATTACTGGGTATGTGTGTGTGTATATATATATATATACATACATATCAGTTTCTGTCTACTATATCCACTCACAAGGCTTTGGTCAGCCGAGGATACAGTAGAAGACACTTGGCCAAGGTGCCAAACAGTGGGACCGAGCCTGGAACCATATGGTTGGGAAGTTAGCTTCTTACCACACAGCCATACCTGCAACTATATATACGTTAGCGCGCCGGGCAAAATGCGTAGCCGTATTTCGTCTGCCGTTACGTTCTGGGTTCAAATTCCGCCGAGGTCGACTTTGCCTTTCATCCTTTCGGGTTCGATTAAATAAGTACCAGTTTTGCACTGGGGTCGATGTAATCGACTTAATCTCTTTGTCTGTCCTTGTTTGTCCCCTCTATGTTTAGCCCCTTGTGGGCAGTAAAGAAATATATTAACTGAAGCAAGAGCATGGACCTTTGTGACAGTAATGGGCACCTCTTGCAGCAGGTGTTCATAAAAGAACTTACCGCCCACACAGACACATGCCTTCATTCCATCAGGGAACTTTACATTGAGTGATCTGCCTACTTCAGCTATGGCCAGCTGTTGCATGCAACACATAATAGAGACGTAAATAAACATGTTAAAAATCCATTAATCCTGTTTTCAGTAAGGAAAGGCTTTATATACAAGACCAATCCCAATCTCTAAACAACATATTTCCAAAAAGCAGAAATAAAAAAAATCTGTTAGTCTATATCAGTGGTGGGCGGTATTGCCCCTGCCCCCTTGTGGTAGTGAAAAATTCCAAGGGGGCGTTGAAGTGAGACAATAATAGGGTAGTGATTCATGTAAAAAATGGGACGATAATGGGGTATCGATTCATGAAAAAATGGGACAGTAATTCGTGCAGAAAGTGGGGACATAATGGGGTAGCGATTCATGTAAAAAATGGGACGATAATCGGGTAGCAATTCATGAAAAAATGGGACAGTGATTCGTGTAGAAAGTGGGGCAATAATGGGGTAGTAATTCGTGTAAAAAGTGGTGCAATAATGGGGGAGCAATTCGTGTAGAAAGTGGAGGGATAATGGGGTAGTAATTCATGTAAAAAGTGGGGCAATAATGAGGTAACGATTCATGAAAAAATGGTGTGATAATGGGGCAGTGATTCGTGTAGAAAGTGGGGTAATAATGGGGTAGTGATTTGTGTAAAAAGTGGGGCAATAATGGGGTAGTGATTGTGTAAAAAGTGGAGCAATAATGGGGTAGTGATTCGTGTAAAAAGTGGGCAATAATGGGGTAGTGATCATGTAAAAAGTGGGGGCATAAAATGGGGTAGTGATTCGTGTAAAAAGTGGGGCAATAATGGGGTAGTAATTCGTGTAAAAAGTGGGCAATAATGGGGTAACGATTCATGTAAGAAGTGGGGTAATAATGGGGTAGTGATTTGTGTAAAAAGTGGGGCAATAATGGGGTAGTGATTTGTGTAAAAAGTGGGGCAATAATGGGGTTAGTGATTTGTGTAAAAAGTGGGGCAATAATGGGGTAGTGATTCGTGTAAAAAGTGGGGCAATAATGGGGTAGTAATTCGTGTAAAAAGTGGGGCAATAATGGGGTATCGATTCATGTAAGAAGTGAGGTGATAATGGGGTAGTGATTTGTGTAAAAAGTGGGGCAATAATGGGGTAGTGATTCGTGTAAAAAGTGGGGCAATAATGGGGTAGTGATTTGTGTAAAAAGTGGGGCAATAATGGGGTAGTGATTCGTGTAAAAAGTGGAGCAATAATGGGGTAGTGATTCGTGTAAAAAGTGGGGCAATAATGGGGTAGTGATTCATGTAAAAAGTGGGGCAATAATGGGGTAGTGATTTGTGTAAAAAGTGGGGCAATAATGGGGTAGTGATTTGTGTAAAAAGTGGGACAATAATGGGGTAGTGATTTGTGTAAAAAGTGGGGCAATAATGGTGTAGTGATTCATGTAAAAAGTGGGGCAATAATTGGGTAGTGATTCATGTAAAAAGTGGGGCAATAATGGGGTAGTGATTCATGTAAAAAGTGGGGCAATAATTGGGTAGTGATTCATGTAAAAAGTGGGGCAATAATGGGGTAGTGATTTGTGTAAAAAGTGGGGCAATAATGGGGTAGTGATTTGTGTAAAAAGTGGAGCAATAATGGGGTAGTGATTTGTGTAAAAAGTGGAGCAATAATGGGGTAGTGATTCATGTAAAAAGTGGGGCAATAATTGGGTAGTGATTCATGTAAAAAGTGGGGCAATAATGGGGTAGTGATTCGTGTAAAAAGTGGGGCAATAATTGGGTAGTGATTCATGTAAAAAGTGGGGCAATAATGGGGTAGTGATTCGTGTAAAAAGTGGGGCAATAATTGGGTAGTGATTTGTGTAAAAAGTGGGGCAATAATGGGGTAGTGATTTATGTAAAAAGTGGAGCAATAATGGGGTAGTGATTCGTGTAAAAAGTGGAGCAATAATGGGGTAGTGATTCGTGTAAAAAGTGGGGCAATAATTGGGTAGTGATTCATGTAAAAAGTGGGGCAATAATGGGGTAGTGATTCATGTAAAAAGTGGGGCAATAATGGGGTAGTGATTTGTGTAAAAAGTGGGGCAATAATTGGGTAGTGATTCATGTAAAAAGTGGGGCAATAATGGGGTAGTGATTCATGTAAAAAGTGGGGCAATAATTGGGTAGTGATTCATGTAAAAAGTGGGGCAATAATGGGGTAGTGATTCATGTAAAAGTGGGGCAATAATTGGGTAGTGATTCGTGTAGAAAGTGGGGTAATAATGGGACAGTGATTCATGTAGAAAGTGGGGTAATAATGGGGTAGCGATTGATGTAAAAGTGGGGCAATAATGAGGTAGTGATTCATGTAAGAAGTGGGGTAATAATGGGGTAGTGATTTGTGTAAAAAGTGGGGCAATAATGGGGTAGTGATTGTGTAAAAAGTGGAGCAATAATGGGGTAGTGATTCGTGTAAAAAGTGGAGCAATAATGGGGTAGTGATTCATGTAAAAAGTGGGGCAATAATGGGGTAGTGATTCGTGTAAAAAGTGGGGCAATAATGGGGTAGTAATTCGTGTAAAAAGTGGGGCAATAATGGGGTAACGATTCATGTAAGAAGTGAGGTGATAATGGGGTAGTGATTTGTGTAAAAAGTGGGGCAATAATGGGGTAGTGATTTGTGTAAAAAGTGGGGCAATAATGGGGTAGTGATTTGTGTAAAAAGTGGGGCAATAATGGGGTAGTGATTCGTGTAAAAAGTGGGGCAATAATGGGGTAGTAATTCGTGTAAAAAGTGGGGCAATAATGGGGTATCGATTCATGTAAGAAGTGAGGTGATAATGGGGTAGTGATTTGTGTAAAAAGTGGGGCAATAATGGGGTAGTGATTCGTGTAAAAAGTGGGGCAATAATGGGGTAGTGATTTGTGTAAAAAGTGGGGCAATAATGGGGTAGTGATTCGTGTAAAAAGTGGAGCAATAATGGGGTAGTGATTCGTGTAAAAAGTGGGGCAATAATGGGGTAGTGATTCAGTTTTTCATGTAAAAAGTGGGGCAATAATGGGGTAGTGATTTGTGTAAAAGTGGGGCAATAATGGGGTAGTGATTTGTGTAAAAAGTGTGGGCAATAATGGGGTAGTGATTTGTGTAAAAAGTGGGGCAATAATGGTGTAGTGATTCATGTAAAAAGTGGGGCAATAATTGGGTAGTGATTCATGTAAAAGTGGGGCAATAATGGGGTAGTGATTCATGTAAAAAGTGGGGGCAATATGGGTAGGGTGTGATTCATGTAAAAAGTGGGGCAATAATGGGGTAGTGATTTGTGTAAAAAGTGGGGCAATAATGGGGTAGTGATTGTGTGTAAAAAGTGGAGCAATAATGGGGTAGTGATTTGTGTAAAAAGTGGAGCAATAATGGGGTAGTGATTCATGTAAAAAGTGGGGCAATAATGGGGTAGTGATTCATGTAAAAAGTGGGGCAATAATGGGGTAGTGATTCGTGTAAAAAGGGGGCAATAATTGGGTAGTGATTCATGTAAAAAGTGGGGCAATAATGGGGTAGTGGTGGTAGTGATTCGTGTAAAAAGTGGGGCAATAATTGGGTAGTGATTTGTGTAAAAAGTGGGGCAATAATGGGGTAGTGATTTATGTAAAAAGTGGAGCAATAATGGGGTAGTGATTCGTGTAAAAAGTGGAGCAATAATGGGGTAGTGATCGTGTAAAAAGTGGGGCAATAATTGGGTAGTGATTCATGTAAAAAGTGGGGCAATAATGGGGTAGTGATTCATGTAAAAAGTGGGGCAATAATGGGGTAGTGATTTGTGTAAAAAGTGGGGCAATAATTGGGTAGTGATTCATGTAAAAAGTGGGGGCAATAATGGGGTAGTGATTCATGTAAAAAGTGGGGCAATAATTGGGTAGTGATTCATGTAAAAAGTGGGGGCAATAATGGGGTAGTGATTCATGTAAAAAGTGGGGCAATAATTGGGTAGTGATTCGTGTAGAAAGTGGGGCAATAATGGGGTAGTGATTTGTGTAAAAAGTGGGACAATAATGGGGTAGTGATTCATGTAAAAAGTGGGGAAATAATGGGGTAGTGATTGTGTAAAAGTGGGGCAATAATGAGGTAGTGATTCATGTAAGAAGTGGGGTAATAATGGGGTAGCGATTTGTGTAGAAAATGGGGCAATAATTCATGTAAAAACAACAAAGTAATGGGTTCATTAGGTCAAGTTTTATTTGTGAAATACAGTTGCTTTGAATTTGCTTCAGAAAGGGGTCTATGTTTGTGATGGTCAGTTGGGGTGGGGGCACTAGGAATGTGACCTGGGTATCAAGGAGGGCAGCCGTCCGAAAATGTCTAGGAACCACTGGTCTACATCATTGGATGCAGACAATATTGCAGGTGTTACATCAGAGTTTTTCTCCTCCAAGAGAGAGGGTTAACCTTTTACCGTTCATGTTTCTCCATCAAATGTTACGCTTTTTTATTCCCTCTGATAGGAATTAATCATGCATTACTTTGTAGCGCTGAGATTTCAAAGACATACTCTTTACTCTTTTACTTGTTTCAGTCATTTGACTGTGGCCATGCTGGAGCACCGCCTTTAATCGAGCAAATCGACCCCGGGACTTATTCTTTGTAAGCCCAGACTTATTCTATCGGTCTCTTTTTGCCGAACCGCTAAGTAACAGGGACATAAACACAACAGCATCGGTTGTCAAGCAATGCTAGGGGGACAAACACAGACACACAAACACACACACATATATATATATATATATACATATATACAACGGGCTACCAAATCCACTCACAAGGCTTTGGTTGGCCCGAGGCTATAGTAGAAGACACTTGCCCAAGGTGCCATGCAGTGGGACTGAACCCGGAACCATGTGGTTGGTAAACAAGCTACTTACCACACAGCTACTCCTGCGACATGATTGTTTATTTCTGTAATAATATTTTAGGATGACTGTGAGAGGTTAAATCTGGCCAGTTTGAAAATATAAGGGATAGAATATTTTTGGCCAGATATGACCGGTTTAAATGCTAAAGGGTTAAAAAGAGTCCAGAAGCTGGCTACCCGCATGGTTCTTGGTCTCAAGCATTTGTCTTATGAAGAAAGGCTGAAGACGCTCGACCTTTATTCTCTAGAAAAATGACGACGCCATGGTGATCTCATTCTTGCTCACAACATCATAAGCAGAAAGTGTAACCCCTCGGAAGAGCTGTTCTTCACTCCTGCTCCAGAGCGTCGGCTGCGGGGTCACTCCGAAAAGCTCTATCCGCGACGATTTCATCTCAATCGAAGGAGAGGGGCTTTCTCCGTCCGGGTTGCGGATCCGTGGAATAAGCTGCCAGACGAGATAGTGAAGATGCCGACGACCGCTCGGTTCAAAGTCTCTCTTGACCAGAAATGGCCTGAACTCCTTGCATGCACACCCTCCCTGTACATAACTCCATGATCTTGCTTTTTGCTTTTTGAGCCAAAAAATTAATTTAACTTAACTTAACATACATACATACATATATACATCATAAGCAGAAAGTGTAACCTCTCGAAAGAGCTGCTCTTCACTCCTGCTCCAGAGCGTCGGCTGCGGGGTTACTCCAAAAAGCTCTATCTGCGACGATTTCATCTCAATCGAAGGAGAGGGGCTTTCTCCGTCCGGGTTGCGGATCCGTGGAATAAGCTGCCGGACGAGATAGTGAAGATGCCGACGACCGCTCGGTTCAAAGTCTCTCTTGACCAGAAATAGCCTGAACTCTTTGCATGAACACCCTCCCTGTACATAACTCCATGTCCCCCTAGATGGCCTTGCTTTTTGCTTTTTGAGCCAAAAAATTAACTTAACTTAAATGAAGACTAGGGATGTCCTTACTCCTGTCTGTTGGATGGCTGTTGATGCTACTGACTTCATCTGCCCTTCAACAGGCTTTGTTCTTCACCCTGTAAATCATTCTTACTGCTATTAATTAATAACCTGGTACAACCTGCTGCATGGTCAAGCTGTTGGCGTCTAAACCAGCAACCTTACTAAGACTCTAAGCCTGTCAGATAAGGAGAGAGAGAGAGACAGACAGACAGATTGAGAGTGTGTGTGTGTCTGTGTGTTCTTTTAATCTTTTACACGTATCAGTCATTTGACTGCGACCATGCTGGAGCACCGCCTTTAGTCAAGCAAATGAACCCCAGGATTTATTCTTTGTAAGCCTAGTACTTATTCTATCAGTCTCTTTTGCCAAACCACTAAGTTACGAGGACAAAAAAACAACACCATTGGTTGTCAAGCAATGGTGGGGAGACAAACACGGACACAAAAACACACATGCGTAAATATATATGAGTCTTCTTTCAGTTTTTGCTGACCAAAATTTACTCACAAGGCCTTGGTTGACCCAAAGCTACAGTAGAAGGTGCCACACAGTGGGACTGAACCCGAATCCATGTGATTCAGAAGCCGAATCCATGTGATTCGGAAGCACACAGCCACGCCCATACCTGTATGTATGTATGTGTGTATATCATCATCATCATCATCATCATCGTTTAGCGTCCGTTTTCCATGCTAGCATGGGTTGGACGGTTCAACTGGGGTCTGTGAAGCCAGAAGGCTTCATCAGGCCCAGTCAGATCTGGCAGTGTTTCTACGGCTGGATGCCCTTCCTAACGCCAACCACTCCGTGAGTGTAGTGGGTGCTTTTTACGTGCCACCCGCACAGGTGCCAGACAGAGCTGGCAAACGGCCACGAACGGATGGTGCTTTTTATGTGCCACCGGCACGGGGGCCAGGCGAGGCTGGCAACGGACACAAACGGATAGTGCTTTTTACGAGCCACCGGCACGAGGCCAGTCAGGGCGGCGCTGGCAACAGTCGCGAAACGGAAGGTTCTCTTACATGCCACCGGCACTGGTAACACATCTACAATTTCCATTGATCGATTTCGATTCTGATATATATATATACATATATATATATATATATGTATATATATATATATATATTGGTAAAAATGGTAAGATAACAAAAGAAAGAAAGAGACCTCAATATTATGTAAATAGAGGAAATTTATCTGCAAAATAATATGTGACAATTACTCAATAGTCAAGATAAAACACACCACCATCGGTTGTCAAGTGATGTTGGGGGGACAAACACAGACACACACATATATATATATACATATATACAACTTGCCCAAGGTGTCACGCAGTGGGAGTGAACCCAGATAACCAAAGAGATGGTGTTGTGGATTTCCACTTCGGCATCTGAAACTCAGAGTTTTATCTTGACTATTGAGTAATTGTAACATATTATTTTATATATATATATAATATATATATATATATATATATATATATATACTTTATTTAAAGCAGCAGAAAATTCAACAAAACCTGTTACTCTGAGTTTCCCGTTTTTGCTAGCAAAAACTGTCCGATGAACGGCAACGGGAAACTCAGAGTAACAGGTTTTGTTGAATTTTCTGCTGCTTTAAATAAAGCATATTACTCTACCACTGGTATTTGAGTACTCTTTTTTCCACCTTGTTTCACATTTATGTGTTTACTCCGGTATATATATATATTTTGTTGTATTTTGGAATGGTCATTTTGTCAGTTTAGCCAATAAAAACACACGCACTATATATTTGGTGTTATTTTGCTTCTGTGTTATTTATTTTTTACATTAATCTTAATCTTATTTCGGCCAGAGTTCTTTCATCACACTCCTGTGACCGCATCAGTGGTCCTTTGTTTTCTTCTTTCTTATTTGTGTGTCTCTCCTTACTAACCGTCAGCCATTATGTATTTCTATTGTATGTGTGTTTTTATTGGCTAAACTGGCAAAATAACCATTCCGAAATACAACAATATCTGTTTCAACACATGACTTCACATAAAAAATCTTGCACAACAAATATATATATATATATATATATATATATACTGGAGTAAACACATAAATGTGAAACAGGGTGGAAAAAAGAGTACTCAAATACCAGTGGTAGAGTAATATGCTTTATTTAAAGCAGCAGAAAATTCAACAAAACCTGTTACTCTGAATTTCCGGACTCCGTTCAGCGGACAGTTTTTGCTAGAATGGAACCGATATGTGAATTCTATTCAGACTATTGCAAATGCTACACCTTTAAAAAAATGGACTTGTTTGATTGGCCCTTTAGAAATAACGGCTAAAGGGCCAATCAAACAAGTCCATTTTTTTAAAGGTGTAAGCATTTGCAATAGTTTGAATAGAATTCACATATCGGTTCCATTCTAGCAAAAACTGTCCGACAAACGGCAATGGGAAACTCAGAGTAACAGGTTTTGTTGAATTTTCTGCGGCTTTAAATAAAGTATATATACATATATATATATATATATATTTATTACACGGAAAAATGTGAGCAAGAGAAATAATATTCCTAAGATTATAAATCTGGAAAATAACAGGACAAGTTATTACACTTGGAAAAGGTTAGGACAAGTTATTACATCTGGTCAAGTACAGAACAAGAGAATTGTTACTTAAAATATTGCAGCTAAGGATAAACTTTCTAATAAAATATTTAGATTTTGAAAATATTAGCTTTTATTAAAACTACAAATTTTATTACAAGGCTGTGTGGTAAGTAGCTTGCTTACCAACCACATGGTTCCGGGTTCAGTCCCACTGCGTGGCACCTTGGGCAAGTGTCTTCTGCTATAGCCTCAGGCCGACCAAAGCCTTGTGAGTGGATTTGGTAGACGGAAACTGAAAGAAGCCCGTCGTATATATGTATATACATAGGCGCAGGAGTGGCTGTGTGGTAAGTAGCTTGCTTGCCAACCACATGGTTCCGTGTTCAGTCCCACTGCATGGCACCTTGGGCAAGTGTCTTCTACTATAGCCTCGGGCCGACCAAAGCCTTGTGAGTGGATTTGGTAGACGGAAACTGAAAGAAGATCATCGTATATGTGTGTGTATACGTTTGTGTCTGTGTTTGGCCCAACATCGCTTGACAAACAATGTTGGTGTTTACGTCTCTGTAACTTAGCAGTTCAGCAAAAATAGAGACCGATAGAATAAGTATTGAGATTACAAAGAATAAGTCCCGGGGTTGAGTTGCTCGACTAAAGGCGGTGCTCCAGCATGGCCACAGTCAAATGACTGAAGCAAGTAAAAGAGCAAAAGATTAAATATTTTTGCAAAACTGTCGTAGTAGATTTGGTAGACGGAAACTGAAAGAAGCCGTCGTATATATGTATATGTATATATATATATATATGTGAGTGTGTGTGTGTGTCTGTGTTTGTCCCCCCAACATCGCTTGACAACTGATGGTGGTGTGTTTACGTCCCTGTAACTTAGCGGTTTGGCAAAAAGAGACCGATAGATTAAGTACTAGGCTTACAAAGAATAAGTCCTGGGGTCAATTTGTTCGACTAAAGACAGTGCTCCAGCATGGCCACAGTCACATGACTGAAACAAGTAAAAGAGTAAAAGAAAAAGAGTATTCTATTTGTTACAAGATTATTTTTGGTCACTTTAAAAAAATTCATTTTTTAAAGTTTCAAATCATTTCCTAAACTGGGCGGTGCATTGAGTTCTTGAGCAAAACACTTCACTCCACATTCCTGTGTGATTGCTTCAACACACGCTACACGGCACACAGTGCACCTGTTCGGGCAAAGTCGATTAGATGGATGGAGCAAGCTAATGAACGGCACATACTTTGGATCATTTTGTGGAGATTATTCCGGAAAAGCTGAATGCTCACACATCATCGTCAACGGAGTCCATCATATATACTCTTTTATTCTTTAATTTGTTTCAGTCATTTGACTGCAGCCATGCTGGAGCACTGCCTTTAATCGAACAAATCAACCCCTTTGTAAGCCTAGTACTTATTCTATTGGTCTCTTTTGCTGAACCACTAAGTTACGGGGACGTAAACACACCAGCATCGGTTGTCAAGTGATGTTGTGGGGACAAACACAGACACACAAACATATACACACACATACATATATATATATATATATATATATATATACATATATATACAACGAGCTTCATTCAGTTTCCGTCTACCAAATCCACTCACAAGGCTTTAGTCAACCCGAAGCTATAGTAGAAGACACTTGCCCAAGGTGTCACGCAGTGGGAGTGAACCCGGAACCATGTGGTTGGTAAGCAAGCTACTTACCACACAGCCACTCCTGTGCCTTAATTAGCATTGATTCAGTCATTTGACTGCAGCCATGCTGGAGCCCTGCCTTTAATCGAACGAATCAACACCAGGACTTATTCTTTGTAAGCCTAGTACTTATTCTATCAGTCACTTTTGCTGAACCACTAGGTTACAGAGATGTAAATACACCAGCATTGGTTGTCAAGTGATGTTGTGGGGACAAACACAGACACACAAACATACACACACACACATACATACATATATATATACGATGGGCTTCTTTCAGTTTCCGTCTACCAAATCCACTCACAAGGCTTTGGTCGACCCGAAGCTTTAGCAGAAGACACTTGCCCAAGGTGTCACGCAGTAGGAGTGAACCCAGAACCATGTGGTTGGTAAGCAAGCTACTTCCCACACAGAAAGGTGTGGCTATGTGGTAAGAAGCTTGCTTACCAACTACATGGTTCCAGGTTCGGTCCTAATGCAAAGCACCTTGGGCAAATGTCTTCTGCTATGGCCTCAGGCTGACCAAAGCCTTTACAGTGAATTTGGTAGATGGAAACTGAAAGAAGCCCGTCGTGTGCGTGTTTTATATATATATATATATATATATATATATATATCAAAATAGATGAACATCAATGGAATTTGTATCTTTGTGGTACCAGTGCCGGTGGCACATAAGAAAACCATCCAAAAGTGGCCGTAGCCAGTACCGCATCGACTGGCCTCCGTGCTGTGGGCACGTAACAAACACCATCCGATCGTGACCGTTCACCAGCCTCGTCTGGCACCTGTGTCGGTGGCACATAAAAAACACCATCCAAGCGTGGCCGTCTGCCAGCCGCGTCTGGCACCTGTGTCAGTGGCACATAAAAAACACCATCCGAGCGTGGCCGTTCGCCAGCCTCGTCTGGCACCTGTGTCGGTGGCACATAAAATCACCCACTACACTCTCGGAGTGGTTGGCGTTAGGAAGGGCATCCAGCTGTAGAAACACTGCCAGATCTGACTGGCCTGGTGCAGCCTTCGGGCTCCCCAGACCCCAGTTGAACCATCCAACCCATGCTAGCATGGAAAGCAGACGTTAAACGATGATGATGATGATGATATATATATGTATATATAATGGGAAGGTTTACGAAAATAAACAAAAGACGAAGGCAGGTTTACGAAAATGAACAAAAGACGAAGGCAGGTGGAGTACAAACAAACAATTGCATTAGTATGGCGCTCAGGAATAGAAATAAAACAAGTCTCTTACGTTTCGAGCCTACGCTCTTCGACAGAAAGATACACAGAAAAGAAACAAGGAGAGAAAAAAAAATTGTTTGTAGGGGCTAACGATCCAACATATATACGTGGTCTGATCAATAAGTATCTGGACTGTTGCCATAGTAACAAAGCCAAAGCATGCAGAGAGAAGCCCCTAGGCATAGATTGACCTAGAACTCTGCTGTGCATGCGCACTAAGTTTTAACATTCTAGCTCACTCCCACTGTTTACGGCAGTGCTTGGAAGGAAGGTGTGTAGCGTGTGATCGTTGCATTGACCATGATAGAGAAAGTTGAACAGAGAATCTGCATCAAATTTTGCCAAAAGCCTGATGATACCTGCTCAAAGGTCTATGAAAAGCTTTCAAAAACTTTTCATCGTTCTTGATGTTGTGCAACTGAAACCCAAGTATCTTTTTGGTCAGCTAAAAGCAATTTTGGCACAAACTTGGCAGCACATCTCTCATTCCCACATCTTCAGTGATACTGGACTGAATTGAACCATAAATAATTTGCATATCTTCTGATAACTCATGGATTGTCAGTCGACAATTTCCCCCTCATAGCTGCATGTACATCTGCTATGCTTGTCTCAGTTCTGCTGGTTGTGAGTCTCCCAGAATGTTCATCAATATTGACATTTTTTCAGTCATCTTGGAAACAGGCGCAGGAGTGGCTGTGTGGTAAGTAGCTTGCTTACCAACCACATGGTTCCGGGTTCAGTCCCACTGCGTGGCACCTTGGGCAAGTGTCTTCCACTATAGCCTCGGGCCAACCAAGGCCTTGTGAGTGGATTTGGTAGATGGAAACTGAAAGAAGCCCGTCGTATATATGTATATATGCGTGTGTGTGCTTGTCCCCCTAGCATTGCTTGACAACCGATGCTGGTGTGTTTATGTCCCCGTTACTTAGCGGTTCGGCAAAAGAGACCGATAGAATAAGTACTGGGCTTACAAAGAATAAGTCCCGGGGTCGAGTTGCTCGATTAAAGGTGGTGCTCCAGCATGGCAGCAGTCAAATGACTGAAACAAGTAAAAGTAAAAGTATCTGAACCACACGTACACTTGTGTGCAGCTCATACACTCCTCTCCATACTTTTTTCTGCAACTTTGTGCATGCCTCTGAGCGGGTAATGCCATGACAACTTTGTTATGGTCAACGCGACAATCACATGCTACACACCTTCCTTCCAAGCACTGCTGTAAGCAGCGAGAGTGATCCAGAATGTCAAAACTTAGTGCACATGCACAGCAGAGTCCAAGGTCAATCTGTGCCTGGCAGTTTCAATCTCCATGCTTTAGTCTCGTCACTATGGCAACAGTTCAGATACTTACTGAGCAGACCTGGTATGTATGTATATATATATATCTATGTGTGTATTTCTGTGTCTATGTATGCCTCCCCCATCACTGCTTGACAACCAGTATTGCTGTCTTTAAAAAAGACTGATAGAATAGTTATTAGGCTTAAAAAATAAGAAAAAGTAAGCCTAGGGTGAATATTTGTTTCTTTATTACCCACAAGGGGCTAAACATAGAGGGGACAAACAAGGACAGACAAACGGATTAAGTCGATTACATCGACCCCAGCGCGTAACTGGTACTTAATTTATCGACCCCAAAAGGATGAAAGGCAAAGTCGACCTCAGCGGAATTTGAACTCAGAACGTAGCGGCAGACGAAATACCTATTTCTTTACTACCTACAAGGGGCTAAACACAGAGGGGACAAACAAGGACATACAAACGGATTAAGTCGATTACATCGATCCCAGTGCATAACTGGTACTTAATTTATCGACCCCGAAAGGATGAAAGGCAAAGTCGACCTCAGCGGAATTTGAACTCAGAACGTAGCGGCAGACGAAATACCTATTTCTTTACTACCTACAAGGGGCTAAACACAGAGGGGACAAACGGATTAAGTCGATTTCATCGACCCCAGTGCGTAACTGGTACTTAATTTATCGACCCCGAAAGGATGAAAGGCAAAGTTGACCTCAGCGGAATTTGAACTCAGAATGTAGCGATGGGCGAAATACCACGAAGCACTTCGCCCGGCATGCTAACATTTCTGCCAGCTCGCCACCTTATGTGGTGTAATATATACCCTCTCTGAATGGGATGCCAGTTCATCACAGGAATAATGAAGTGTTTTGTTCAAGAAACCGTTATTAGCATGAGGGATAGAGGCATCAGTTATGGCTCTCTATATTTTAAGTTCAAATCCAAGTGAGATCAACTTTACCCTTCATCTTTGCAGGATCAATGTATACATCTCTATTGGAATTGTCTACATTAAACCATGAGGGTGGAGGATTGTCTACATTAAACCATGAGGGGGATGTCTACATTAAACCATGAGGGGAGATAGCCTACATTAAACCATGAGGGGAGATTGCCTACATTAAACCATGAGGGGAGATTGCCTACATTAAACCATGAGGGGAGATTGCCTACATTAAACCATGAGGGGAGATTGCCTACATTAAACCATGAGGGAGAATGCCTACATTAAACCATGAGGGGAATGTCTACATTAAACCATGAGGGGAATGTCTACATTAAACCATGAGGGGAGATTGCCTACATTAAACCATGAGGGGAGATTGCCTACATTAAACCATGAGGGGAGATTGCCTACATTAAACCATGAGGGGGATGTCTACATTAAACCATGAGGGGAGATTGTCTACATTAAACCATGAGGGGGATGTCTACATTAAACCATGAGGGGAGATTGCCTACATTAAACCATGAGGGGAATATCTACATTAAACCATGAGGGGAGATTGCCTACATTAAACCATGAGGGGAGATTGCCTACATTAAACCATGAGGGAGAATGCCTACATTAAACCATGAGGGAGAATGCCTACATTAAACCATGAGGGGAATGTCTACATTAAACCATGAGGGGAATGGCTACATTAAACCATGAGGGGAGATTGCCTACATTAAACCATGAGGGGAGATTGCCTACATTAAACCATGAGGGGAGATTGCCTACATTAAACCATGAGGGGGATGTCTACATTAAACCATGAGGGGAGATTGTCTACATTAAACCATGAGGGGGATGTCTACATTAAACCATGAGGGGAGATTGCCTACATTAAACCATGAGGGGAGATTGCCTACATTAAACCATGAGGGGAGATTGCCTACATTAAACCATGAGGGGAGATTGCCTACATTAAACCATGAGGGGAGATTGCCTACATTAAACCATGAGGGAGATGTCTACATTAAACCATGAGGGGAGATTGCCTACATTAAACCATGAGGGGAGATTGCCTACATTAAACCATGAGGGAGATTGCCACGAAGGGGGATTTCTACATTAAACCATGAGGGGAGATTGTCTACATTAAACCATGAGGGGAGATTGCCTACATTAAACCATGAGGGGAGATTGCCTACATTAAACCATGAGGGGAGATTGCCTACATTAAACCATGAGGGGAGATTGCCTACATTAAACCATGAGGGAGATGTCTACATTAAACCACGAGGGGAGATTGCCTACATTAAACCATGAGGGGAGATTGCCTACATTAAACCATGAGGGAGATTGCCACGAAGGGGGACTTCTACATTAAACCATGAGGGGAGATTGTCTACATTAAACCATGAGGGGAGATTGCCTACATTAAACCATGAGGGGAGATTGCCTACATTAAACCATGAGGGAGATGTCTACATTAAACCATGAGGGGAGATTGCCTACATTAAACCATGAGGGAGATTGCCACGAAGGGGGATTTCTACATTAAACCATGAGGGGAGATTGTCTACATTAAACCATGAGGGGAGATTGCCTACATTAAACCATGAGGGGAGATTGCCTACATTAAACCATGAGGGAGATTGCCACGAAGGGGGATTTCTACATTAAACCATGAGGGGAGATTGTCTACATTAAACCATGAGGGGAGATTGCCTACATTAAACCATGAGGGGAGATTGCCTACATTAAACCATGAGGGAGATGTCTACATTAAACCATGAGGGAGATGTCTACATTAAACCATGAGAGGAGATTGCCTACATTAAACCATGAGGGAGATTGCCACGAAGGGGGATTTCTACATTAAACCATGAGGGGGGATTGCCTACATTAAAAACCATAAGGGGGGATTGTCTACATTAAACCATGAGGGGTGATTGTCTACATTAAACTATGAGAGAGGATTATCCGGAAATGGCAGATGGTGTGTGTACCAAGGTGCCTAGCAACCGCTCAATTCAGAAAGAGAAACAAAAATTAGCTGCCATGTTTCTGGAATTTTCTAAAGAACAGAACCATCCTAGGATGTGTGGTAGAACAGAGAACTGAAATAAAGAAAGAAAAAAAAATAGGAAGATGAAAGTTGTTGTCTGAGGTGGTGGCCGCAGCTGGCAACTGTAATACTCTTTTACTTGTTACAGTCATTTGACTGTGGCCATGCTGGAGCACCGCCTTTAATTGAGCAACTCGACCCCGGGACTTATTCTTTGTAAGCCCAGTACTTATTCTATCAGTCTCTTTTGTCGAACCGCTAAGTGACGAGGACGTAAACACACCAGCACCGGTTGTCAAGCAATGCTAGGGGGACAAACACACACGCATATATATTTCTTTTTCTTTTCTTTTACTTGTTTCAGTCATTTGACTGTGGCCATGCTGGAGCACCGCCTTTAATCAAGCAACTAGACCCCGGGACTTATTCTTTTTGTAAGCCCAGTACTTATTCTATCAGTCTCTTTTGCCGAACCGCTAAGTGATGGGGACGTAAACACACCAGCACCGTTGTCAAGCAATGCTATGGGGACAAACACAGATACACAAACATACACGTGCACACACACACACTATATATATATATATATATATATATATATATATATATATATATACACATATATACAACAGGCTTCTTTCAGTTTCCGTCTACCAAATCCACTCACAAGGCTTTGGTCGGCCCGAGGCTATAGTAGAAGACACTTGCCCAAGGTGCCATGCAGTGGGACTGAACCCGGAACCATGTGGTTGGTAAACAAGCTACTTACCACACAGCCGGTGGATTTGGCTGCTATTTCTAACAGACAGTCGACCATGTGGAGGCCACACTTATCGGGGGGAGGGGGGGTAATAACATATGTGAGGTATTGGTCACACATAACAAACATACCTGAGTGAATGATTCAATGAGCAAATAAATGAACTTATGATATCTCATTCCCTTTAACACATCTCAATGAAGTTGTGGACAACCAAAATAGTATGATCCGTCTGCCTATGTCTTCCTCTCTCTCTCCATCCGTCTCTCTTTTGAAAGGTTAGATTAAAATAATCACAAAAGCACCAGCAGTAGCGACAAAGGCCTATTAAAAGACCACTTGAATACGACAAAACATCATGAGAGGAGAAGGGGTAAGGGGAAAAAATTCCTTAAAAATGTCAAATAAAAAATGAACAAAAGGAGAGACGAAAGGAGCTTGTTTATGGGTAGCTAAGTGACGTCGACGGGTGAGCTGGCAGAAACGTTAGCACGCCGGGCGAAATGCTTAGCGGTATTTCGTCTGCCCCTACGTTCTGAGTTCAAATTCCGCCGAGGTCGACTTTGCCTTTCATCCTTTCGGGGTCGATAAATTAAGTACCAGTTACGTACTGGGGTCGAAGTAATCGACTTAATGCCTATGTCTGTCCTTGTTTGTCCCCTCTGTGTTTAGCCCCTTGTGGGTAATAAAGAAATAGGTATTTCGTCTGCGTTACGTTGTGAGTTCAAATTCCGCCGAGGTCGACTTAGCCTTTCATCCTTTCGGGGTCGATAAATTAAGTACCAGTTACGTACTGGGGTCGAAGTAATCAACTTAATACCTATGTCTGTCCTTGTTTGTCCCCTCTGTGTTTAGCCCCTTGTGGGTAATAAAGAAATAGGTATTTCGTCTGCGTTACTTGTGAGTTCAAATCCGCCGAGGTCGACTTAGCCTTTCACCTCCTTTCGGGGTCGATAAATTAAGTACCAGTTACGTACTGGGGTCGAAGTAATCAACTTAATACCTATGTCTGTCCTTGTTTGTCCCCTCTATGTTTAGCCCCTTGTGGGTAATAAAGAAGTGGGGTTTTTTTGTTTGTTGGGGTGTTTTTTTTATTAGGAGTACTTTACTCAAGTTGAGGTATTTTACTCCCTATTACTTGACGTGGGTGTGTATGTAATC
>NC_043025.1:6170857-6176147 GCF_006345805.1 Octopus sinensis
CGAAAAGACCCCAAAAAGCAAGAAAAACTCGGAATACGTACAGGGCAGAGTAAATTCACTGATCAGAAGGGCGTCGAACAAATAAAGTCCTCTCTAACAATAGCTACTACTAGTACCAGTAATTGTATCAGGAAGTACTCCTGTTTCTACACCCAAATCCGAAAATGTTATACACACAAGCCATACGTATATATATACGTATATATATACATATATATATATATATACATGTAAACTATACCAAGCAATCAAATGTTATAAGACTTGCACACACACACACACGCAACCGTCATACGCGCACTTGCATGGCGCAATTATGTGCATCACATAACCCTCACAATTGTCGACTCTCTTGTTACAATCACACATAAACACACACGTGTGTGTATGGTGTGTGTGTGTTTAGGTCAGTGCACGCATGCAGTATGAAGGCGCACGAATTTGAGTTGCATTTCATGTGAACACGAAGCCACTGCCCTGCACCATTGTCGCCAGTTAGCAATTAAACATTAATTAATTAGTAGAGAGAGTACCGTTATAAATAAGAAACGATTATACTTGCTATCATCATAATTATTATTAATGCCCATATGATTATCATTAAATATTATGTTGAATGTTTCTGCTTTTGACTGGGTCACAGACTCGCGCCTTTGGGATCTAATACATGTGTATATATATATATATATTATATATGTGTGGTGTGTGTGTGTGTGTGTGTGTATGTATATATATATATATGTGTGTTGTGTGGTGTATATGTATATATATATATATATGTGTGTGTGTATGTATATATGTATATATATATATATGTGTTGTATGTATATATATATAAAGCTAGTTATATATGTAGACTTACGATCATACACAAAGTATACAAATAAATATATACATATACATACACAGAGAGACTAGAGAGGAAGTGTGTGTGTATATATATATATATGTGTTGTGTGTGTATCTCAACTGTTGCTTTCCAGTTTCTAGATGTTTATGATGTTTAAAATCTTAATTCTTCATTTTATATTAATTTATATATATATACATACACATATACATATTCACTTACGCACACACTTTGCTCATACATATATATCCTTTAGGTTTAGACACACACATATACATACATATACACACACACAGATGTGGGTATAAAAACAAGGAACTACTAAATAGCAAAAACTGTGTGACTATTTACTGTGGTGCCTACATTACTCTCTGTTGTTACTCAGACCCGCCTGAAGGTCCTCAAAAACTCTGAGTAAGGGCTAAGAGTACTCTAAACACTACAATATGGGTGTGTATATGTATGTACATGTGACTATATAATGTGTGTATGCGTTTGTGTGTGGGAAAGTGACATCTGATTCTGTCTATACATGTGTGTAAATATATATGTATGTGTGTATAAATATGTATGTATATGTGTGTGTGTATATATATATGTATATGTGTGTATAAATATGTGTGTAAATATATATATGTATATGTGTAGAAATATGTATGTATATGTGTGTATAAATAGGTATGTATATGTGTGTAAATATATATATATGTATGTGTGTGTAAATATGTATGTATATGTGTGTATAAATATGTATGTATATGTGTGTAAATATGTATGTATATGTGTGTGTCTATAAATATGTATGTATATGTGTGTATAACTATATATGTATATGTGTGTATAAATATATATATATGTATATGTGTGTATAAATATGTATGTATATGTGTGTGTAAATATATATATATATGTGTGTGTGTATAAATATGTATGTATATGTGTGTATGATGTATATAGAGATGGCTATTTAACGTGTAGATATATGTATTGTAGTAGGTTGAGTGTGTGTATGTATGGATGTGTGTGGGGGGTGTTTGTGTCACACAGCGCGATTTGAACTTGAAAACATTTCGATGAAATTCTGCTCACCTCGTCATCTTTACTTCAAATGAAGAATGAGGAAGAGAGAGAGAGAGAGTAAGAGGAGAACGCAAGTGATGAAGAAAGGGTGGAGGACAGAGAGAGGGAGAGAGTAAGAGGGGAACGCGAGTGATGAAGAAAGGGTGGAGGACAGAGAGAAAGAGCAGACAGAAAGAGAAAGAGAGAATGGTGTGTTTGCGGGGATGAGAGAAGAGAAAAGGTGTAAGTGATGCAGGAAAGGCGGAGGAGTGAGGAACTAGACAGACACAAAGAGAGAGAGATTCTGTGTGTGTGAGGGAGAGAGAAGAGTAAGGTTGCAAGGGAAGAAGCAGAGGAGGAGTGAGAGAGTAAACGGACAACGAGAGAGTGACAGAGAAAGGGAGAAAAAAGGGGAAAGTGGGAGTGACAAAGAATAGACAGAAAGAAATAGAAACACCGAGAGAAGGGAGGAATAGAGAGACAGATAGAGAGTATGTGAGAGAGAAAGGAACAGAGGAGTGAGAAGGAAAAGAAAGAAGAGAGAGAGTGAGAGGGAGAAATTAAAAAGGGTAAGATGGATATGTAGTTAAAAAGAGAGAGAGAGAATCATAGAGAGCAGACAAAGCGAGAGTGAAAGGGAGGGAGGAAAACGGTATGAGAAGGAGAGGAAGAGAAAGCGGGAGAACTAGTGACAAGCAGCTAAAGATATTGAGAGAGAAGGAGAGAGATAGAGATAGAAGGAGAAATAGAGAGAGAGGACGGAGGGAGTGTCTCATACATTAGGTGTAGCGAATGGAGACGGAATAAAGCGGGGGGAAAATCGGTGGCTGCCGTGAATCACTTTGAAACTGTGAAGTATCCGTGGATGGTCATAATTCGTTGATAATTTCCGTCTTGGCCATTAAATTGATAAATTTTTGATTAAGAAATAAAATTATTATTTTTTTTTACAACACTAACGTAACCAGGGCAGACGACCGACTGGCGGAAGTTCCTGTTTGTTGTCGTCTGCGCATGGTCGCAGGATGCGATGAGATTATGTGGCGGAGGCAATCGGTGATTGGAAAACAATTGTCAAAAATAAATTTGCTGAAATGTCAATTTTAAAAATAAAGTGAGTGATTGACACGCATTTTAAGGAGGATTAATAAATTCTGGATCAGGAAATTATCGCTGAATCAGGCATAAAAAATTATTGAATGTAATGAAGAAATTAAAATTATGGATGGTCGAAGGCAACGTAATTGAGTTAGTAAATTTTTTTGCTGTCAAGGGAAACGACAAGATTTATTTCCCTTGTACTATTCATGCTTCCGTTAATAGTTTTCATATTATTATTGTTATTATTATTATATTCAGGATCAATATTATAAAATACCAATCAAGAACTAGGATTGATTCAGCGATTTCCAAAAATGACCGGCCTTATGCCAATGTAAGAAATTATTATCATTATAATAATTATTATAAATGATTTGTATTTTTTCCTTTCATTCGGAATACTCACCGAATTTTATAGCGTATCTACGCTTCCATACTTAATAGTCGAACAGTAAAGCTAAAATAAGCCAATCGGTAACTGTCGTTTCAATATATATTTATATATATAGTTTTTTTTTATTTGCACCGGAGAACTTACATATTTACATATACATATTTATGCAGATTTAAAATTACACATCCACGCTGCAATATAGATCCGTAGTAAATAACACGTAAATCTACATACAGACGTTCCTTGTCGGAGAAGAAATGAATAAAAACGATAGGAAATATTGTTTTCTTTTCTGCGAACTACAAAACGGGAAGAATATTTAGCTTTTAATTGTCCACCGATTTTTCTGCCGTTCCCGAGACAGAAGAGAGAGAGAGAGAAAGAAAGAGAGAAGACAGTGACATCACGATGGAGAAGACGAAAAAGTAGTGCGTGACATTATAAAGGCAGTGACGTGTGTAACCCTCCGCTTGTCGCATTCTCAGCCTAATATAGTGTGAGACTTCAACCCTCACACTTTTTTTCCCAAAAAGAAATCTTCTACGGTATATATATATATATATATTTACACAAATATATATATATATATAAATATATATCTATCTAGATAGATATATATTTAAAATAGGTGTTTGTTTTTTTTTGTCATACATATATATATACATATATATATATATATACAATTGCAATTACAGAAGCCGTTGATCTGCCTATTAGAAATTGCTGGGTGTCTTCTTTTTGTTAATTAATTTGAATAATTAAGAGAAGAGGACGGGAAAAGAAGAGAGAGAAATCATCTGTTGTTATAATTTTTTTTTTTTTCCTCAAACGAAAGAAGAAGAAAAAAAAGCCCCCTGAAAAACTACAGAATTTAATGATTACATCGGATGTTTGATGAAGCTGTACTATTTGTATTATATCGAAAGTAGCAGCCGGAAAACGACTCCTTGTCTGATCCCTCCTCTCCCTGTGGAAGGACCAGATGCGTGAATCGCGCTGAAAAGAAGAGAGGGAGAGAGAGAGAGAGAGACAGAAAGAAAGAGAGACAGACAGACATATATAATATATATATAATATATATATTATATATATATATATATACATAAATATATATATTATATATGAGAGAAATGGCCACAGCTATGAGTGCTGCAAGCAAGCGAAAAGCTCGAATCAACAACACTGGCAGGTTTGTACAAAAAAATATATTTAATATATATATAGTTTTATATATGTGTGTGTATATAATGTATGTATATATATGGTTGATTATATACACATGTCTTACATTGATCTGTCTTGACACACATCTGTTTTTGTCATGTCCATCTCTATATACATCTGTCCCTTCTGAATCCTTGGTAAAAACCCATGTGTTTCTCTTTTGATCTGTATATATGTGTCTTATATGTATATATATATAATATATGTGTGTGTGTGTGTGTGCGTATATATGTCTTATAATGTATATATATGTGTGTATATATGTCTTATGTATATATATGTGTGTATATATGTCTTATAATGTATATATGTCTTATAATGTATATATGTCTTATATGTATATATATGTCTTATATGTATATATGTGTGTGTATATATATATATGTCTTATATATATTTATATATGTGTGTATATATATACATGTATTGTGTATATGTATATATATGTATCTTTAGTGTGTGTGTATGTATATATATATATATAATATATAATATGTATGTAGATAGAGATATGTACTTTTATTGATTCTATATCTACCTAGGTATCCATCTTCCATATAATACATATACACATGCATATACACGTCTGTAAATCAATTATATACACTTCCATTCGTATGTCAACCTAAATATCCATCTACATATGTGTGGTGTGTGTATAT